>NC_090298.1:100311969-100615000 GCF_039906515.1 Pseudorca crassidens
TGATTCAAAAAAAAAGTTGTCCGTTTATTGAACAATTTTCCTTACAGTTTACTTTGATAATATTCCTATATCAGTGAGTCAATGCCACATTGTTCAAATAAGCTCTCTCAAAATCAAACTTATGTATATTTATATAAGAAGAATAGTTGTATAAAAACAATTTATGTATACTTGTATAATGAGACTATTTAGAAAATAGCATACTTTCAGGTAAATATACTTTTATAGAGAAATATTATGCACTGTATGCATATTTTATGTGTGACGAGAATGATTATGTAAATAAATATGTATAGGTGTGTGTGTATATACACATATATATATGATATATACACACATAGTTAATATATATGGTGACAATAGTCAATGAAAGAATATGCAAAATGATTTCTTTTTAAATGTGTAAGAAAAAAAATCCACTCAGCACTATAGTTAAGAAAGTCTAAGGAAATAACTCCTATGTTTACATATATAAATTGATTTGACAACTCAATTTGAATTTGGTTGTTTGGCACATTGTAAAATCATTTTTGAGCTGCTATCAACAATTATGCCCAGTGACACTGGGCTATTTTGGCACACAAACCAAACTTGATGACAGTGATATAACTCAATCAAGGGATAAAACTGACCTTGTGTTTTACTATGAGCATAAAATCATCATTATTCATTTAAATCATCACTACGTACATAGAAAATGCCAGTCTGATACCTTACTCTAACATAAAATTATCTATTATTTTCAGATTGTTTCCCATACATCCTATTAAGTTACAAAGGTTTGTTTCTAATACTCAGTACAAGAGGAAGAAGGAAGCAGAAGACTAATAAACAGGAGATGTGGTTCCAATTTGTTTAAATATATACACTGCTCAAAAACTAATCAAAAACTAATCCTCATAAGGCATTAGAGGAAGCAGGAGATTTAATCCCTATTTGACTTTGTATTAGGTAAACTGCCTTCAGTTGAAAGAAATGAAAAAAAGGGCATTTAGTGGCTCAGGTAACCAAAAAATTAAAGAAGTAGTCACCCAGTAACGTTAATAAGCTTCCAATTTCATTCTGACTCTCCATTCTTTTCCACAATATGAATTTTATCTAAACCTGAACATCCTTGTGTTCTCAGGTTAGATACCAGTTTCAACCAGAGTTACATGTCTCTTTATACATAATAAAGGAGGACAGAAATAGGTTCTCTTCCTGCAACCACCACATAAAATCTTGGACTTTCTTTAGTCAACCAGTTAGTTCCCTTGTCAACCTCTGAATGTGAGGATCAGGGGAATGTGACCCTCTGATTTGGTTAGGTGTTTGTATGGAGTTAATCCCACCCATGTCACATGGTTGGAAAATCTTTAGATCTGATAGAAAAAGAGAAGAGGTAGGAGGAGGAGACAAGATGGAAGAGTAGAAAGACTTGAGCTCATCTCCTATCACGAAAATACCAAAATCACAACTGACTGCTGAACAACCATTGACAAAAAAAGGACTGGAACCTACCAAAACAGATATTCTACTTCCAAAGACAAAGAAGCCACAATGAGATGGTAGGAGGGGCATATTCATGATACAATCAAATCCCATACCTACCAGGTGGGTGACCCACAAACTGGAAAATAATTATGTCACAGAATGAAAAAGAAAGAAAACAATAGAAAAGCTCAATGAAACTGAAACTGGTTATTTGAAAATATAAACAAAATTGATAAACCTTTAGCCAGATTCATCAAAAAAAAGGGAGGGGCACAAATAAAATTAGAAATGTAAAAGAAGTTACAATGGACAGCACAGAAATACAAAGGATCACAAAAGACTACTATAAGCAACTACATGCCAATAAAATGGACAACCTAGAAGAAATGGACAAATTTCTAGAAATGTACAATCTTCAAAGACTGAACCAGGAAGAAACCGAAAATATGAACAGACCAATCATGAACACTGAAATTGAAACTGATAAAAAAACTTCCAACAAACAAAAGTCCAGGACAATATGGCTTCACAGGCAAATTCTATCAAACATTTCAAGAAGAGTTAACACCTATCCTTCTCAAACTATTCCAAAAAACTGCAGAGGAAGGAACACTCCCAAACTCATTCTCTGAGGCCACCAACACCCTGATACCAAAACCAGACAAAGATACCACAAAAAAAAAATACAGGCCAATATCACTGATGAACAGACACAAAAATTCTCAACAAACTAAATCCAACAATATATTAAAAGGATTACACACCATGATCAAGTGAGATTTATCCCAGGGATGCAAGAATTTTTCAACATCCACAAATCAATCAGTGTGATACACCACATTAACAAACTGAAGAGTAAAAACCATATGATTATCTCAATAGATGCAGAAAAAGCTTCTGATAAAATTCAACACTTATTTATGATAAAAACTCTCCAGAAAGTGGGCAGAGAGGGAACTTGCCTCAACATAATGAAGGCCATATATAACAAACCCACAGCTAACATGATATTCAACAGTGAAAAGCTGAAAGCATTTCCTCTAAGATCAGGAACAAGACAAGGATGTCCAGTCTCACCACTTTTATTCAACACAGGTTTGGCAGTCCTAGCTACTGCAATCAGAGAAAATAAATAAATAAAAGTATCCAAATTAGAAAAGAAAAAGTAAAACTGTCACTGTTTGCAGATGACATGATACCATACATAGAAAATCCTAAAGATGCTACCAGAAAGCTACAAGAGCTATCAATGCATTTGGTAAAGTTGCAGGATACAAATTAATATGCAGAAATCTCTTGCATTTCTATACACTAACAACAAAAGCTGAGAAAGAGAAATTAAGGAAAAAATCCCATTTACCATCTCATCAAAAAGAATAAAATACTTAGGAATGAACCTACCTAAGGAGGCAAAAGGCCTGTACTCTGAAAACTATAAGATGTTAATGAAAGAAATTGAAGATGACACAAACAGATGGAAAGATATACCATGTTCTTGGATTAGAAGAATCAGTATTGTCAAAATGACTGTGCTACTTTAGGCAATATACAGATTCAATGTAATTCGTATTAAATTACCAATGGCATTTTTCATAGAATAAGAACAAAAAGTTTAAAATTTGTATGGAAACACAAAAGATCCTGAATAGCCAAAGTAATCCTGAGAAAGAAAAATGGAGCTGGAGGAATCGGGCTCCCTGACTTCAGACTATACTACAAAGCTATAGTTATCAAGACAGTATGGTACTGGCACAAAAACAGAAATATAGATCAATGGAACAGGATAGAAAGCCCAGAGATAAACCCACACACCTATGGTCAATTAATCTACGACAAAGGAGGCAAGGATATATGATGGAGAAAAGACAGCCTCTTTAATAAGTGGTGCTGGGAAAACTGGAGAGCTACATGTAAAAGAATGAAATTAGAACACACTCTAACACCATACACAAAAATAAACTCAAAATGGTTTAAAGACCTAAATGTAAGACTAGATATTGTAGTCTTAATATAAAGATATTATCTTTATTTTATCTTGTCGCTAGTCTCTCTTCTCCACTAGATATTGTAAAACTCCTAGAGGAAAACATAGGCAGAACACCCTTTGACATAAATCTCATCAATACCTTTTTGGATCCACCTCCTAGAGTAATGAGAATAAAAAGAAAAATAAACAAGTGGGACCTAATTAAGCTTAAAAGCTTTTGCACAGCAAAGGAAACCATAAACAAAATAAAAAGACAGCCCACAGAATGGGAGAAAATATTTGCAAATGATGCAACCAACAAGGAATTAATCTCCAAAATTTATAAACAGCTCATGCAGATCAATATTAAAAAAACAAACAACCCAATCCAAAAATGGCTGGAAGACCTAAATAGACATTTCTCTAAAAAAGACATACAAATGGCCAAAAAGCTCATGAAAGTATGGTCAACACTGCTACTTATCAGAGAAATGCAAATCAAAACTACAATGAGGTATCACCTCCCACTGGTCAGAAAGGCCATCATCAAAAAGTCTACAAACAATAAATACTAGAGAGGGTGTGGAATAAAGGGAACTCTCCTACACTGTTGGTGGGAATGTGAATTGGTACAACTACTATGGAGAACAGTATGGAGGTTCCTTATAAAACTAAAAATATAGCTACCATATGATCCAGCAATCTCACTGCTGGGCATATATCCAGAGAAAACCATACTTCGAAAAGATACATTCACCACAATATTCACTGCAGCACTATTTACAATAGCCAAGACATGGAAGCAACCTAAATGTCCATCAACAGGAATGGATAAAGAAGATGTGGCACATGTATACAATGGAATATTACTCAGATATAAAAAAAGAATGAATTAGTGCCATTTGAGTCAACATGGATGCACCTAGAGATTGTCAAAATGAGTGAAGTAAGTCAAAGACATATATCATATGATATCACTTATATGTGGAATCTAAAAAAATGGCACAAATGAATTTTTTTTAGGAAACAGAAACAGACTCACAGACTTAGAAAAGAAAATTATGGTTACCAAAGGGGAAAGATGAGGGGGAGGGATAAATTAGGAGGTTTGGATTAACATATACGCACTACTATATATAAAATAGATAATCAACAATGACCTACTGTATAGCACAGGAAACTCTACTCAGTACTCTGTAATAACCTATATGGGAAAAGAATCTGAAACTAACACAACATTGTAAATCAACTATACTCCACTATAAAATAAAAATTAATATAAAACAAAGAGAAGGTATTTGATGCAGAAAGTTGGTTATACAGGAAACGGAACATTGAAAGAATATGAAGGGGAATGTCAAGGTAGCCCAGATCAATAACTGCAGGAAGCCACTCCCACCGCCAGGGCTGGGGAACAAAGGAAGAGGTGAGGTGAACTCTCATCACCATTGGGGCTCAGGGCGAGCCACCCCAAAATATGTCTAAGTGGCATATTATTTCGAGTTAAAGTTACATAAGAAATGTCCTATGAAAGCAGGACACCCTGACGCTCCCCTCTGTCTCCCTAAAAGCCGGACTGAATTCCCCATGTGAAAGGTGCCCTCCCTGCATCTGGAGGTAGAAGGACACCTTTACTGCCAGAACTGGGGATTCAGAGAGGTCTGTATAAACAAACCTTGTTACTTCTTTAATTTACTACCCCAAGAACAAATTGTTTAGGTTCTTCACTAACTTAGGCACCAAAAGCCCAAGTTTCTTTGTCCTGTCAATTCTTCAGAAATTATTTCTTTGTCTAAAAAGTATAAAAGTGCTTTGGCCACTTCTTACTTAGGTCCCATTTTTTAAGACCTCCATGTGTAAATTAAATCTGTTTTTTCCTCCCTTTAAAAAAAAAAAAACAAACTTCCAACACCTACTCAATAATCAAGTTTTTATACTTAAAAAATTAAGATCTATTGTATACTGTGTGCTTAAGTTACAATGATGAATAAGATTATATTTGCACTTCAGGAACTCACATCACTTGTATTTATTCCTTCTTCTACATTTCTACTGCTGCTAAACCAATCTTAGCTAGCTTATTGACTCTATTCTCCCTCATATCCAAGTTACCTTAACAGTGCTGCCAGGTTAATCTCACTAAAAAATACTTTGCATACATTATACTCCTTTTAAAAAAATCTGTGTTCATTCCACTTTTTCTACAGAATTATGTCTTTACCAGGTATTCAAGACAGTCAGCAATATGTTCTCCATCCTACTTTGAAGCTCTCTGTCCACTCCCCCGAACCCTCTGTTCTTTCCAAACTAGTCTACACACTACTCCTACACAAGCCATATATATCCCTACTATTAAGCTTTAGTTCACACCATTTCCCTTGCCTGGGATGTATACTTCCTGCACTAAATGTATCAAAGTAGAAAAATACAATTTTAAGTATATTCAATATTTTCACACTTTAGAGGTACCTTTTAAGAAGAACATTAGTCACTTACTGAATAAAACTATCGATATATAACTATTAAGTATATATTCTATTTTTCCAGTGAGGTTGTACATACCTTAGCTTCCTGATTTTGAGGTATGTACAATCTCACTGGAAAAATAGAATATATACTTAAAAGTTAAGTAGATATATATATATTTTTAACAACCTCCTGCCTCTGTACACAGCATGTAGCAGTAGAACTTAAATACTTACTACAGAACTTTAAAAATTCACACAATAGATTATTTTCTCATAAATAAGATTTCCTATATTTTAAATCTTATTTTTCTTTGTATAACTGAAATCTTTATACCTTTTATTGAGTTTGGCCTAGAGTTAATTATGTAACATTAATTTATTACTGTGAATTAGTATCCTAACCATAGTTCCATCATTATACTCAGAACTGTAGAATTTTGAACTGTAAGGGGTTTGATAAACGCTCAGATAAAGAAAGAGGCCCAGAGTGTTTCTGAATATAGTTTCTGCATATAGTTAAGAATTGAAGCATCTCATCTGGGTCTCATTTCTTAGCTGTCCAGGGCTTTGGCTACAACATCCAGAATATAAGGTGCCAACTACACCAACATACGTACATTGCAAGAAGTGAAATTAAGCAATATTAATCACTAACTTCCCTCATAACTAGTCTAAGACATATGTAACAACATGCCACCAATTCAAATTATGTAAGAATAATGCATATTTTTCTAAAATTTATATTGACGGTTAGATTTTTAGTGGTGATTTATTTGGACAGTGAGAAGCCTCTGGACTATTATATCCTCATCTCTTTTCTTTTTTTTAACCCTGTTATGAACAAATACTTTAGAAATTAATCTTAAAGTAAGTGTTAAACAGACAAGAATTAGTTCCTAAATTTAGCCAAGCAATAGCTTTATATGGAATAATAATAATAGCAAAAATAATAATAATATTAATTAGTAGAATGCTTATATGTGGCAACTTTTTCCAAGAGCTTTAAATGAATCGATTTATTAAAATCATATAAAATCCCTATAGGTGGACTCTGTTGTTAAATCCATTTCACAGATGAGAAATACAAAGATCCAAGGTTACTAAACTTGCTCGAGGGAACAAAGTATTTTCTAACTCCAAATGTCTGCGTCAGGAGACTTTTCTTTTATCTACCATGCCATCTCTTAGAACTGCAGTCTTATTCCTGTGATAGCTTCTGGTTTATATCTCTGAAAATGGAGAACAGAGTAAACAGTATACCATTCTTTAGTCCTCAAATAATCAATGAGAAGTTGCTAATCTCTGGAGTTAATTGTCTTAAAAGATCTTTATAATAATGAGATAGCAAATTTGTAAAATTCATACAACCCCTATTTTGAACTATTTATGATTTCAGTAACATAAAATATGCTAGTACTTTTTCCTAAATGTTTAAATAATGGTATTTTTTCATCTGCCTCCTTCATTAGCTGTTCTTCTGTCACCAGTTAAATTGTAATTCCTCAGGTTTCACTTTTCTACTATGCCATGATCCATCAAGTTTGAAGATAGACATTCAATCCACCAAACATTCTTTTCTTTGTAGTACTTAATCTGATAAATGGAAATGATACCAACACAATGAAAAAAAATTCCCAATAGGGAAATTGTTTCTGTCTGATATCAAAAGCTTTGATAGAAGTGATAGATTGTACAATTCATAGTGTGATTGACTATCCACCATCTTTTAGTTAAAAGAGAAAAGATGTAATAAATAGAATTGATATATCTAAGTCAAAGTGGCATCTTGATAGTCTCCAAAGCAGCCTTAATTTTTAAAAACTTGTTCATGATTTATGTTTTGAGAAAGTGGGAATTTCATTAAAAATAATTGAGTTCCATAGTGTTTCTGCATATACAGAAATTTGATGATTGTTATAAAGCTCTTATTGCGGGGTCTATTAGTATGCTAGACATAGGATTCCCGTAAGAATGCCTCAAATTATATTTGTCCATCAGCTGTCTACTGCCATTACACTGCATAATATTCAACCTTCTTTACAGCTCTGTCTACCTAAGGAGGTGCCCAGTAAGAGCTCAAAAAAGATGCAGCAGTAGAGACATTTTTTCTCTTCAATAATAATAATGACCAGCCTTTTTGAATACATATTATACAAGAAACTGGCTAAACACTTCTCATTTAATCATCATTCAATTCTCAAGCAGCCCTATAAGACAAGCGCTATTTTTATAGAGAAAACAGACACAAAGAAGTTACCCAACTAGGAACTATTAAAGCTCGAGTTCTAACCAAATTGTCTGAGTTTAGAGTCCATGTTTTATTAACCCAGTGATAGTGTCTATCTCTCCTTCCTCCTGGCCTACAGCTGCAGAAAGTGGACAAAACCAATCTGTGGTCATTCTTGAACTGGGTCACCATAGTATATCCATCTGCGTACTCAATGTTGGCAGGTAAAAAGTAAAGACGTAAGAGTGGGAAACCACAGACCCAAGGACACTTGGAGATAAAAGAATTCTGTGGTGTGGGAAAAATAGAGACCAGACTGGTAGCAGGGAACATCTCCTAAAATTACAGAGAGATGGTTCCAGACTTTCTGTCTTCCTCTCTGGCCACATCATCCTGATACATAAATGAAGAATTTTGATAATCTGGGCTTCTGAGTCTCAGTTTCATTGTGGGAGCCATAGAATACTTAACTCCTCAGTCCTCTCCTAAAATCTTCAAGGAGAAGACATCCCCATGGGTGTACTTCCATGACCTCATGGAGGCATCATCAATAAAGAAAAAAATTCCTCCCATTTGTAAAGGATAAAATCTTATTTTCTCAACAACTCTACCCCAAATTAAGATGCAGCACTCCAATGGGAAACTTCCTAAGCCATTCTCCAGCTTGACTCCGTCCTTCCTATTACCCAATGAGTCACTTTCTTTGGACCATTTTATCCCCTTATCAGTACCAAGGTAATTTATTGACATCATTCTTAGAGTAATCACCAAAGAACTGGTTAAAATGTTAAAATATTACCATGTACAAATTGATTATGCTAAAGCTGTTTCTCAAGAAGAGTGAATTTAAATAGGATTAAAATTGCTATCATGTTAGCCAAACACAAACAAGCAAAAAAAATTTTTGTTGGGTTTTTTTGTGACTATGGAAGTACATTATTGAAGAGCTACCAAACAAATGGTTTATTATCTATTTTACAAAACCAAGTATAAATGAACCCAGAGGGCTGACATTTGACAGTGGTGGTGAAATGAAAAGCAAATACAAGAGAGCTCACATTAAGAATTTTGAAACAAAAGATCATATTTGCTTTCTTCCTTGTGTGGGGCATAAGTTCAGCTTTTTATTATGCAAGACCATTGGTTCAATTTTATAATGCAAAAAAATTGCTTGGCACAATTCACTAATTAAATTCACTATTTTTGTATCAAATATTTTAAAATATTTTATTTTAAAATACACTTAAAGCTGTACAAATTGTACTTGGTTGTATGAAATGGGCTGATGTCCTAATGACCTTCCCACTCCTCTATACACAGCCCAGTGCTTTTGATACCCCATAAAAATACCATCTGCCTGTGGTCCTACAGCTCTGATGCCCCATAAAAATACCATCTGCCTGTGGTCCTACAGCTCCAGGGATTTTTCCAGCTCTGTCTGCCACCCTTGTTTACTCTCACTCTAGTCTAGTTTCCATAGTTCCCAACTGTTGCAGCTTATACAGAATATGTCACTCTGTGCTAATAGCACAGTTGGACTGTCTGCTGAGCTTTGTTTTCATCTTCCTCTGGCACGCCTCCAGGAGAGCCTTGCTTCATAGGTTGCCCCTAGGAGGCAAGTCCCTTCCTACCCGCAAAGTTCCCTGGTCTGCATTCCCAAGCCTGTTTCACTGCTCCAAAAGACTGGAGGGAAATCGACAGTGATAAGAAAGTGTTGGTGCAAAAAAAAATAATTTGCAATTTCCCAACTTCCTTAAGCAATTTAGAGAAAATAAAAGAAATAAGAATTCGACTGAAGACTCAGAAGCACGATTTTTATATCAATTTAAAAGAACATAAAATCTCTGACCAAGACATAAACTGTAGACTACGGCTATTCTCAAGATTAGATCATATGATTGACATGTTTGAAATATTCCTAGAAAATAATAAAGTACCATGTGCATTTAACTGCAGTATACACAAATTACTGTACATACTGACATAAATGTATTATACTAGCTTTTTAAGTGGTGTTTGGCCTGAAGCCCTTTTGTCACAAACTTCTTCAGGACCCCATGCATACAAAACAAGCTACAAAATGGAATCACTTAGAGTAGAGCTGTCCAATAGAAATATAATATGAGCCACATAGGTAATTTTAAACTTTCCAGTATCTATATTTAAAAAATAAAAATTCAGAGGTGAAGCTATTTTAAGAATAAAATTTTATTTGACCCAATATATTAAAAATATTGCCATGTCAATAAATAAACTATGTATAAATATAATAAAAATATAAAAATTATTGAGATAATATAAAATTATTGGAATAACTCATGTTCCTTTTTATAAATCTTTGAAATCTTAAACTTTACAGCACATCTGTTTGGACTAGTCACATTTCAAGTGCTCAATACATGTGGCTAGTGGCCAACATATTGACAGCACAGCCTTAGAGGAATGAATATTTGCAATCAATTTCCTATAAAAAGAATCTTTTCTGGGGGCTTCCCTGGTGGCGCAGTGGGTTAGAGTCTGCCTGCCGTTGCAGAGGACACGGGTTCGTGCCCCGGTCCGGGAGGATCCCACATGCCGTGGAGCGGCTGGGCCCGTGAGCCATGGCCGCTGAGCCTGCGCGTCCGGAGCCTGTGCTCCGCAACGGGAGAGGCCACAACAGTGAGAGGCCCGCGTACCGCAAAAAAAAAAAAAAAAAAAAAAAAAAAAAAAAAAAGAATTATTTCTGTAATGAGAATACATTCTTGAAAGAAAATAAAATGCAAAGTTTATGCTTATTAATATCTCAAAATAATTGAAAAGATTTAATTCTCACCAAAAACAAGTCCCTTTTTATATACTCAGTTATCCAGTAATAAACATGCAATCACAAGCTATAGTTTTGAGTTCTTATTGCTGCCAGATAAAATTCTGAGACCTCTCATTCTAGGCATCCAGCTGGCTGGATATTCAGCATAAAGCTGTCCCAGTCTTCTCTATGGAAATAAGGCTCTGAGATGAGAGAAGACAGGTTAATGGAATAGAACATGCAGTGAAAAGAATATACAGCAACGAGGCATAAGAAATAGTGTATTTTCAATCCTATTTGCAATTTCAGGGATGACATAACATTTCCATAAATTCTTATTTCCTTAATTAACTTTTTACGCTCTCTTCTCTCATCTCTGAGACTCTACAAATTTAATGAGAATTGATCTCATCATAAGAATTTTTTAAGTAGAAAAACTCAACTTTTCAAAATGTAGTTTTAGAAAAACCTTTAAATCTATAGGAAAAAAATCTAGCATTTTTAATTTAAAAAGCCCAATACCCAAAACGCCCTCCTGTAATTGATTAACCAACACCACAGGTATGTATTCATTCAACCTGCATCTTTTGCATAGACTTATATGCCATAGATTGTGCATGGAACAGAAATACAACAAAGAACATCCCTGCTCCTGCCTAGAAGTTCACATTCTATTGGAAGAGACAAGCTGTGTGCACTGTTTGTACTCATATTAGAAATGTGCAAGATGTTCTGAGAGAAGTATACGCAGGTCATTTGGAGAGGCATCAAGAAGACACCTAACCTCACTTAAGTGGGCCAGATAGTTCTGAAGGAGGTAATAGACAAGCTGAGTGCTGAAGGATAAGTGGAAGTGTTAAGGCCAAGTAAGGGAAAACAGGAATAAAACAAACAGTATTACGTGAAAGAATGAGGCTCAAATGAGGCAGTCTTTCACAGAGCTTTAAGACAGTTTTTCTAGTGAGTCTGTAAATATGAGGAAAAAATGGGGCAAGAAATAAGGCTGGGGAATTAAGTAAACAGAAGTCAAACTTTGAAGAGCCTAGTACAGCCATTCCGAGGATGAAGAGCCACTGAAGACATTTATGTAGAAAAGTGATATCACATTATGCATTATAAGTCATTCTGGCTGCTCTGTGGATATGACATGGCTGGGGAACAATATTGGACTAAGGAAAACTCATTGAGAGAATGGTACACCTTAATAATTGGTGACTATCTGGACATCCAGTGATTAGAAGGAAATAAAAGGAGAATGTGGTAATGATTCCCAGGTTTCTTGCTCTGGCAATAAATCATTAAGGCAGAGGATCATAATAATAAATGCTAAATCAAGCACTTACTCTGTACCAGGTATTGTACTTGTTTTTTGTTATTAAGCAATTTAATCTTTATAACAACTGTATGAAGCAAGTGCTGTAATTATCCCAACTTAACTGTTGCAGCAACAAAGACATGGAAAGTTAAATAATAATTAACATCACACACCTATACAGGTATTGGAGCCTAGGTTTCAAAACTCGCATCTGTCTCCAGTTATACTAATCTTGGCCAGTATACTGAAAACACGTTGGAAAAACAGGAATCATGTAAAGCCTACTTTCCAATATTTTGTTTTGATCCATGACGATTTCAAAGAATGTTATATTGTTCCCATAATTTCTATACCATTCCTGAGAAGAGAGACACACCCAAAGGTATTTATTTCAAGAAACTTTATTCTATTCAATTAGAACTCTCCTAGCAGCATTTGAATCATTGCTCAACTAGCCAGTATGATTCTCTTAGAACTTTTAGTGTGAAATTGATAAAACATTCCCATCCCTAAAGGACTTTATCATTAAAACACATGTTTATGGAAGGCATTTACATTTGGAGTTCTGCATAATTATGAGTGGGTTATTAAGGTGTCCATAGTCCCAGTTTGCCAAATACAGCGCTGGTTTATGCTCGTTATCAGCATATAACTATGAATAATAGCTCCTTGTATAACTCTCAAAGATATTTTGGCTTAGAAAATAAATTAATTGGTAATTTTTGAGTTGGGTATGGACAAAGAAGAGAACATTCCAATAATCTTGATACTGTGCATGTATATGAATGTGTGTATGTGTGAGTGTGTGTGTGTGTGAGTGTGTATGTGTGTGTGTTCTGGAGAAGTATCTCTAATTACTGATCATGAGATTCCCTGTTTTACCCAGGGTTCCTATACTTCCAAACCACATCTCACCTACTTCCCCATTCCATCCTCCTCAGTCTATGTAACTACAAATGACTATAAAACCAAAAATGAAGACTACAAACCCTGTACTACAAAGCTTGAAAGCTATCAGACCAAGTGTGGAACTAAAAGATTCAGAGTGACATAGAGCAAATTTTCCCTCTTCCTGATTTGGAGACCAGATTTTAAAAATATTCCAAGGAAAGGTGAAATTGAGGAGGGAGAAATCACATATATAAGAAAGCAAGAGACAGAAACCAATGGCACTGACCATATCAAGGGCAGGAATCCAAGAAGAATCTATGCTGTGTTACTTCACACATAACTTTCTGGTATGATCAATTGCCAAGAGTAATGCATGGCTCATCAGTTGACTAGTTTGATGGGACTCTACTCAATCCATCCACATGCTCCATCAAACCCACCCTAGTGTGCTATCCAGGGACCCAAGACACTTGAACAATTTGGACTCCTAGAGGAAAGGTGATTAGGTATAGGAAAAATCTTTCCCTTAACTAAAGTGACATTAAAATGCTATAAAATATTTAACTTTGAGTTTCACTGAGACGGTTATTTTATTTCATTTCCAGGTATTTTTCAAGAAAAAATAAATTTACCTAATGCTTTCACTCCCTGTTTACTCCCACCTCTGAGTGGGGCCAACATTCCATGACAATAGAGAGGAGAATAAGAATTGCCTGGATTACCATAAAATAAGACCAACTTACTTAGGACACTAGGGAGTGAGCCTCTATGTGTTTCCAGACCATGGTCCTACCAGAAAGGATGACACATTCATTTCTACTCAGTGTCAGCTGGGCACAATGAATGAATGATTCATTCATTTCACAAATATTGAGTGCCTCCTCTGTACAAAGCACTGATATAGACATTCAGAATGCATTAGTGAACAAAACTATGGCAGATTGTATTCTCCAAATATTGCTGCACCTGTATATTCCATCCAACATGTCTTCTTGCAATGTGATGTCCTCCATCAAGAGTGTAGAGTCTCTGACTTCAGTAGAAGGTATGCCGCTTATCTTTTGGGATTAGGTTATAAATGATGATATAACTTTTGACTGATTTTATCTCTCTGGAATATACACCTAAGGAATCCTGAGCCTATATCTGAGAGGTCTGACTACCCCCTAAGGCCACCATACCAGAGAGTTCATGTAGAGTAACCACTGAGAGATGCCTGAAAAACAACACCTCTCTCAGCCCTATGTCCAACTACATCCTTCACTGTCTAAACAAGACAAATTTCTTCCCCCTATACTGTCACTAGCTGCTCACTGATGATGCTGATGATGACAAGGGACACAGATGAGATAAGGCTCACAAGCAGCAGTAGGAGCACCAGCTTGAGAACCTCAAGAACCTCCAAGGAGCCATGTACACACAAGGCATCTGGACTGAGTGCTGGAGCCCCATCATCCTCCCCAACCTTAATCCTCATTAAAGATTTCACACACACACACACACACACACACACACACCCTCGCCACATGAGGCATCAGATATGTGAGTGAGCTTTAGATGATTCCAGTCCCCAGACTGCAAGCTTGCCCAGCTGACACTGAGTGGAAAGAGTTGAGCTGTGCCCACCAAAACCTGTCAAATGGCACATTTGTGAGCAGAGTAAATGTTCTTGGTTATCCACTAAACTTTAGAACTTTTGGTTATGCACCATCAGACAACCAAAACAACAAGAGATAGGGAGGCCTGATGGGTAACATTTCATGATTTCTATTGTGTGAATACTCTTACATGGCTGATTTCCATCTACTAATTGTTTAATGACTGGTTCTCAAAATCCCATAGTATAATCAATTCTCACAAATCAGTGTGAGCCTTTTCAAGCACAGCACTACCTGTCCTTGTGGAACTTACATTCTAGGAGGATGATTGGTTCAACATTCAGAAATCAGGGTAATTCAACAGACTAAAGAAAAAGAATCAGCATTGAAATAGGTATAGAAAAGTGTTTGACATTCATGTTACAATTTTTCAGCAAACTGAAAAGAGAATTTTCTCCACAATCCTAGAGCTAACATTATACTTAATAGCAAAAGACTGAATCTTTTTTTTCCCTAAAGTCAGGAATAAGACAAAAATATTCATGCTCATCACTTCTATTCAATGTCATCATGGAGGTTCTAGCCAGTGCAATGAAGCGAGAAAAAGAAACAAAAAACATACAGATTCAAAAAGAAAAAAGTGTCAGTATTTGTAGACAACATGTTTGTCTATGTAGAAAATCTCAGAATCTACAAAAGAAGTTACTAGAACTAATCTTTAAGTTTAGCACATTTGTAGGATACAAAGTCAATATACAAAACCAACTGTGGTTTTACATGCCACCAATGAACAGTTAGAAACTGGAATTGAAGAATCCAGAAAACATTAAATACTTATTTATAAATATATAACAAAAAATATATAAGACCTGCACATTAAAAATTTCAAAACACTGATGAAAGAAATTTTAAAAGTCTAAACAAACAGTACAAATAAATATATTATGATCATGGATTACAACACTTAACATTGTTAAAATGTCTATTCTCTGGACATTATTACATAGATTTAATAATTCCAATTAAAATATCAGCAGCATTTTTTTGTGGAAATTGACAAGCTAGTTCCAAAATTATATGGAGACGCCAAAGAAGTGGAATAGCCAAAACAATTATGAAGAAGAGCAACAAAGAAATGAACTTGTAACACTGGATTTTAAGACTTAGCATAAAGCTACAGTTATCAATACAGCTTTATATTAGAGAAAAAAATGGTCATACAGATCAATGGAGTACAATATAGACTCCATAAATAGATCTCTACATACACTATCAATTGATTTTGTACAAATGTGCAGTTTAAAGAAAAAAGGATATTCCTTCCAGCAAATGGTGCTGGACAATTGCAAACATATAAGCAAAATGGACCTTAGTCATTACCTTGCACCATCTCAAAAAATTAGCTCACAATGCACATAGACCATAGAGTTAAATACAAAACATAAAGCTATAAATATCGGATGAAAAATTAGGAGAAAATCTTTTTGGCCTTGGGTTAGGTAAAGTGATTTTAGATAAGACACCAAAAATACAATTCATAAAACTAAAAAGGGATGATGCTGCTATAAATGATTATTATACATATTCATTTATTAATACTGTAGGTATAAACAATTGAATGTTATACAAAGAATGTTATAATATGTTGCATCTGTAGTAAGGGAAGGTAGATTGTCAGACATTAGACCCTTACTATTCATTGTTTTTG
Source organism: Pseudorca crassidens (assembly GCF_039906515.1). NCBI lineage: Eukaryota > Metazoa > Chordata > Mammalia > Artiodactyla > Delphinidae > Pseudorca > Pseudorca crassidens. The sequence goes on from NC_090298.1 coordinate 100,328,401, forward strand.
TCTCTAGCTGAACCGTCTTGTAATACTCTCTGTTCAACTGCTAATGTGATTATTTTTCAGCGAGGCTTACTCTTGTTTTTCTATGCTAAAAAACATTAATATCCTCCAAAAAATCTACAAAATAAAATCCATATTTGTTTAAATATGTCACTCCGGGTCTTTCCCTTCTGGTATTATGCTCAATTATTCTTCACATCTTGCACTGTACATACCAGCAATACCTGGCGTTCTTGGACTATATCCTATTCTGTGTCTTTGGATACTATTCTACCAGGAATAACACAGTAGAGTTATTTTATGTTGTGTATCTAATGATAACAGTATGTCTGGGCTAACCACTATAATACACAAGGAGAAATTCTTTGAAAAGCGTTAATTAACTCTGTTAAGTGAGAAATTCTACTTCTTAGTACTTAACCAAGACATATGAAATGAACATGAAATGTTAACAAAAACACTCTACAAAAATGTTTCTAGTATCTTTAATCATAATACCCCCAAACTGGAAACAGCCCAGGTATTCATAAATAGAAGAATGGATGAAAAATTTTGCTATATCCATAAAATAGAATAACTCAGTAATAAAAAGTAACTCTCAACATACACAACATGGATGAATCTAAAAATATGTCAAAGCAAATAAGCCTTTTACAAAAGATTATGTGTTTTATGTTCCATTTATATGAAGTTCTAAAATAGGCAAATTAATCTATGGTGAGAAAAAACTCAGAAGAAAAGATTATTTCTGTGGGTCTGGAGGAATATGAAGTAACTTTCTGGGGTGATGATAGTGTTCTATATAGAAGACATACCAAATGTACTCGATAGAGGTTTCGGTTACACAGGTGTGTGCATTTGCCAAAACTCATCAAATGTCATACTTAGATTCCGTGTTTCATTTTATGTAAATTTTACCTAAAAACAGTATCAGTAAATGAATATCTAAGTGTAGTTAATGATATGTGTGTTGAAATGTTGAGGAGTGAAGCATACAGATGTTTACAACTTACAAAGAAATGCACTAACAAAAGTTCAATATCCAGAACATATAAAGAACTCCTGCAAACCAATAAAAACTCCCACAAACCTTTAAGAAAAAGACAAGCAATTCTATAGAAAAATGGGCAGTTAAAAACATGCACTTCAGAGAATAGGAAACTTGAATTGCAAGAAACATATACAAAAGATGAACAACCTCATAATTACATAGGATAATGCAAATTAAAGCAACAATGGGATACAATTTCAAACATATTAGAACAGTAAGTAATAAGAACTCTGATCAAGGGACTTCCCTGGTGGCGCAGTGGTTAAGAATCCGCCTGCCAATGCAGGGGACATGAGTTCAAGCCCTGGTCTGGGAAGAACCCACATGCCGCGGATCAACTAAGCCCGTGTGCCACAACTACTGAGCCTGTGGTCTAGAGCCCATGAGCACAGCTACTGAGCCCATGAGCCACAGCTACTGAAACCCACATGCCTAAAGCCCATGCTCCACAACAAGAGAAGCCACCATAATGAGAAGCCCACGCACTGCAACAAAGAGTAGCCCCCACTCACCGCAACTGGAGAAAGCCTGCATGCAGCAACAAAGACCCAACGCAGCCAAAAAAAAAAAAGTAATTAATTAGAAAACAAGAACTCTGATCAAATTTGGAAATATGAATAAATAAAAATTCTTACTGAATGGCTTTTAAATGAAACCATTATAGAAAGCAGTATCTAAAATATTAGAATATGTGCATAGCCTAGATTTTCAGATATATACCTTGGAGAAACTCTTGGGTATGTTCATCAGATGGCATATACAAGGATGTATATTAAAGCATCTGTTAGTAGGAAAATGGATAAATAAAGAATATTTTTGTGGAATTCTACACAGCAGGTAAATTGAGTGAACTAGATCTACATCAAAGTAATAGATTTGAAAATAAAATGTTGGGGCAGCACAGCAAGTTGCAAAGCTACAGCATATGCTTCTGCTGATTTAAATTCTGAAAACACAGAACAACACTATAGATTTTTTATGGATATTTGTATGTATCACATGAGTAAGGTGATTGACAGAAATATACCAACAAACACAGGCAAATGACAGAGGTTTCCTTAATGAAGTAGTTATGAGAACTTACATCTTGAAAATTACTGTACAAAATAAAAGCTCAACTGTATTCTTCCTATTTGAAAGAAGCTACCCTATATCCTAAGTCACCGTGAAATTACTCTGTTGCCAATAAAACCACTGCGTGGGATGAGTACATTGTTAAGTATTTAGGAAGACTCAATGATTCTCACGAGGGCTTTTATAACATTTTGGCTCCACGTGACTTTTTCTGGAAAATCTGGCTATATGTTTACCTAAGTGGTAAAAGTCATGGCAATAACCTTGTTTTTTTAAAAATTTATTAATTTATTTATTTTTGGCTGCATTGGGTCTTTGTTGCTGTGCACGGGCTTTTTCCAGTTGCAGCGAGCGAGGGCTACTCCTCATTGCGGTGCACGGGCTTCTCTTTGCGGTGGCTTGTTGCGGAGCACAGGCTCTAGGTGCGCGGGCTCAGTAGTTGTGGCTGGCAGGCTTAGTTGCTCCACATCATGTGGGATCTTCCCGCACCAGGGGTCGAACATGTGTCCCCTGCATTGGCAGGCAGATTCTTAACCACTGCGCCACCAGGGAATTGAAGGCTACTTTTAGGTGACTGAAAAGTCAACTACCCAGGTTTATCCTCCACATCAGGTACAAAGTACAGGTACCTGAAATTTATTCCATGCACATACATAGGTAGTAAAAGTTAGAAAATAATAAAAGTGAAAATTACATACAATTTCAGGGTAGTGTTTAGTATAAGGAGAAAATAATGAGTCATGAGAATTTACTCTATCATTATATTTTAATTCTCTTTCAAAAGGAGAGCAGAAAAAAAGGAAGATGGAGATAATGATGACATAGTCTTTCACTCTCTGAATCTCTACACAAAATGGTCAGAGTAACAAAATACAAAATTTAAAACTCACAAAAAAATATTTACAATAAATCAGGTGACACATCCCAGCATTAAAGAGCACACAGACAAACCACCCCTATCCACAAGACCTGCCTAATGTCAGCACTGACAGGAGAGAAAGGAAAGAGAAACAACTAGGAGTCTGACTGAAAACAGTCATCAGATTTTCAGTGGAATAAGAGGCAGCCAATTTGAGAGCTGTATCTCAACTGCCAGGGATTTTACCCACTCCACTAGTGGGTCAATGCAAAAGAATCACTGTAAAATGGAAGGACCTGAAGCAGACTGCCTACAAGAAATCTCAAAACTGACCAGAAATGGCTCCCTTCCAGGACAGGACCTGACACTGAGAAGAAAATGCTGGGAGTGAAATCAAAACTGCAATACAGCCACACTAACGAGGGTGACTCAATTTTACACTGATATGAAGTGGCAGCTCCAGAGACCCCCAAAATGAGCAATGACAAGTAATCCAAGAGAAGTCACAGGTCTTTGTATTCAAAAAGAAATTTATATAAAGCTGTGAGAAACATTTTTAATACAACTGCAATGCTGGTCATGTAGAACGCATTCATGAACGTCCCCATGAAAACTCACAGTCAAATATGGTAGTCTAGAAGGACAAAGGAGTTCTATAGTGTCCCTTGCCTTGCCTCTTCTCAAAAAGAATTTTGAAAGTTGTTGATAATGTAAGCCACTTATCTATGTAACGTAGTTCTGGGGGTTCTTCATTAACTACTACATCAAAGAATTTCTATCATTAGTCAGCGCTCAGGTCTGGACCGGTCTGAATTGAAAGAGATTAACCATATTCAAAGCCACTGGGACCGTATAATGGGAAAGTACACACATTTTAAATTGAAATAGTAATTCTCTAAAATCCTCTCTGAAGATAATAGTTTACTTCTATCTATCTCCACCATATTTGCACATGCATTTCTAATGTTTGGGACTCAAATGATGCTCAAAAAGTAATTTCTCTGAACTTCTAAATACTGGTTTATAAATTCTCTTTAAAAATGTTTGCCTAAGTTATCTGTGTAATAATACCACATGCAGTAGAAATTAATACCCATGACTATTTAGGGCCCTTAAAAAATCATAAATACACATAGAGAATACTATTTGCTATAACTGTTCTCTCATTCTCCTGGAGGAATAGCACCCAGTACTAGTACTAAGACTGAAAAGTAAAAATTTGAATTAAATTAGATATGCTTTGATGCCCAAAATATGTTTTCTTATAGCAACAATGAGGGATTAGGTTTTTTTGTTTTTTAGGAACAGGGGAAAAAAGGCGGGAAGGGAAGGGAAAAGTGCTGTATCTTTCAACTTCAAACACAAATTGAGTAAATAGAAATGAGATTTTTTATTACTAAGTTCACATTTCCCCATAAATATTCTCCAGTTTCCAGCTTTTAGTACTCAAAGTTTATGCTCAGTCATTTTATGAATTTACTTCTCTTGGCAAACGTGTATTTGATTACATCAGTCATTTTATATATATATATATATATATATATATATATATATATATATATATATATATATCTTGATCTATCTAGCCATATGGCCCTTTAGTCTGAGTTGAGGTATAAATATTTAAATGTTTGTTTCAGAAAGTGGGCATCAGAAACTAATAGCATGAAGCAGGAGTGCCTGATAGTTCAATCAGGGACACAAAACTACAAAGTCCAAGTGAGCAAACAGCCCTCCATTTGCTGTTGGAAGAGTACTCTTTCCAGAACAATAGACAGTGAGTCCCTAAAAATCAGGGATGGTACAGGGTTTTTTGTTTTTGTTTTATTTTGTTTGGCATCTTCAATGTTTAGTGCAGTGCCTGGCACATACTAGGTACTAAATAAAGTATACTGAATAAAAAAATAATTAAAAAGTGTAAAACACACATACACTTTCCACAAACAAAAAAAGAGATTTCAGACCTCAAAATCTTGAATGATCTTACCATTTAAAAGGCTAGTGTCATGAATCACTGAAATAATCTAATATTGCAAAAAGGTGCTAGGGAAAGGAAATAGGTCTTTCCTCACCACCCCAGTTTCTTTCTTCTGTACTACATTTTTTTCTCTTTCTCTTGCAACTTGGTGGTCTCACAATCTTCTTGCATTATTTTATTTTTAGTATAGCAAAAGAATGTAGTAAGAAGATATATTAGTTAAAATCAAAAATTTTTCCAAGTAAAAGGGAAATTTTACAGTTGAGCCCGTATACATGCCAGGTACCTTATAAACATTATTTAATTTAATCTTCACAAGCACAACCTAAAATAGTGATCATTATTTTTTTTTAGATGAGGAAACTAGAAGGCAAATGGTTGATCCAAAGTAAAATAACTGGAAATGATGGAACAATGGAATAATAGTTAACACAAAGCCTTTCGACTTCAAATCTCATGTTCTTTCCATACTTCTGTACCCTTTACAAAATAACTGATCTAAGGCTATACTACTTATATTGTAAGGTATTATTTTAAATAAATTTATCACAGATTTCCTTAAGAGATAAACTCCTTAAATAAATTTACAATATTAAATTCATATAAAATCCATTTAATAAATGACTTTTACAAAACACAGGTTGTATAAAGTCCACTATAACCAAATCTAATATCAGTGACAGTTCAACAATACACATATAGAAGAAAGTGAATCCTAAGTAAGGAGTCTAGCATCTATTTTAAGCTTTGCCATTGATTTATATGTGACACGTAATCACATTCTCCTAGTGAATCAATCTGTTTTCTAATTTTAGAATACGAAAAAAATGCTGACCACCAAACTGGGATTTCTGAAAACTACCTACTTCCTCAGCTAACTCGATAAGTTCTTATAAAGAAAAAATAGTATAAATATGTAAAACAATCAAAATTGATCTATAAATAAAGGAAGTTAAGGACAGAGATAGAAAAGAAGCTTCAAGTATTTCCTCTGACAGAAAATAATTTATATTTATATATATATATATATATATATATAATTACGAATGACCCTTTTAGTTGATTTTCAATTGTATGTTGTGCTGTCATAGTAATTCACTAGAAAACTGCTAGACTGGTAATTTAACAGAGACTAAAGTAATTCAGAATTTTTTCTAAAAACCTAACTTCAAAAATTTTTTAAACTCTGGGAGAGTAAAATGGGTCACATGTGGAGATTTTGTTTTTATTCATGGTAGCTTTAGCAATGAAAAATGTCATCTAAGTTCAATCTAAAACAATATCATTACATGTATTATCAAAATCTATTCCACTCAGTCACCATTCAATATTATTACAAAGCTACTATGAGCTACCACTGGGCTAGAGGTGGGGCTATAGAGGAGAATAAAAAGCTTCTGCCTTTGTGGAGCTTACATGGCAATGGGAGATAATTAATTAGCTAAAAAAAGTTGTATCAAAATAAATTAAGATAAAAATATATAAGGGAAATTTTAAAAATTAAGTGTACATATGGGGAGCATTTAGTGGATAAATCCACTTTAGGAACAAATTAAGAATATCCCACTTTAGTAATGTCCGCATTGCCTATAGCCCCAAGTCTTTTTTTTCATTAAAAGCAGTAAAAATTATTAAGTTTATCCAACAAAGCCATTTTCATACTTTCTTGTCTCTATGAATAAAAGAGTAGCCATTTAAAAACAATGTTTTATAATAGTCATCATTATTTTTAAACAGTGAAAGAATTTTTAGTTTGAACCAAAATAGTTAGGGTCATTATGCCATTTGTAACAAACTTTGGTGAGTTGTCTTCTTTGCATCCATCTCCCCTTTCTTCTACCAACAGAACTTTGAATAGCACCAGAGAATACACCTAATCCAGCTCCCTGCTCCAATGGACAGTTTTCCATTGTTTAAGATAATCATATCTCCATTTTCTTAGCCACAGTGATTGGTACAAGAACGGGGATATTAAGTCATTCAGAATCAAATGGATTTGGAGAGACATTTCCTGTGGATTAAAAATTCTCCTCCTTCTTTATCAGGAGTACCAGAATGGCTGTATTCTTCTCTGCTGGTCTAAATGTATACTTTACAAAATAGTCCCTACTTTGTAATTATTCAACTCTTTTCTCTCCCACTTTCTTTTTATCTCACTCTCTTCAGACCTCACAACGTCTGTAGATGGGGCATCCACAGCAGTATAAAAACATACTATTTAACTGCAAGACCTGTTTTTTTTTTTTTTTGTAGCAGCTCACGAAATAAGTGTGTTTAATATGTTATCAAATACCTTGGGAATTTTATAAAAGACAACCCTCAAAATTCAGTGCAGATTCTCCTTTGATAACATGTGTCTCCATAGCTTTCCATTCTAATTGGGGCTTTAGTAATGTTAAAACTCAAAGCATCTCTTTTAGGTGCTGGTACATGAAAACTTGGGAATAAAGGTGAATATAATGTTGTTATACTAGAAAAAAGTTTTAAAAGCCATACTCATTATATAACATATACTTGCAACAAAAAGTTTGTGGATCATCCATCATAGTCATTTCCATTTATCTTATAACTTTTATGTAAAACCAAGGAACAGCATCACTGACTTGGAATGTTTTTAAAGTTTGGGGGGAAAACTATTACATATCCCTCCACTTTAACACTAAACCATTGCTAATATTTGTAGATCACCTTCTAATATTTGTTTGTGCACATATTTTATGTGATTATGTTCAAATTTCATTTCAATGTTTTGCTCTGTTCTTTCTATTTAACATTTTAATATTGTAATTTTTCATGCTAATACATAGTCTAAATAATCATTATTTTCATGGCTTCATAAAGTTTCATTAAGTGAATGACAAAATGTATTCAACCACATTTCCTATTACCTTTTAGAGGAAATACATATTTATCTGGTCATCAATTCTCTGCAGAACTTAATTTCAGATATTTAAAAAAATGTTTGGATGGAGACATTTTTCTTTGGCAGAGCACTAACCTTTGGCATCTATTGAAGAATGCAAAGCAATCAAACTCTAAGGTCAATTTATATCGGGTCAGATATTCTGTATCAGCTCAGGAAGGCTTATGCATCTATTTCAATTTGTAACGTCAATTTCTCAGCCAAAGGCTCAGGGATCTCTCTCTGCCTCCCCTCTTTAAATTGACTATGAGAAAATGGTAGATTACCCATCTTAGTGTCCAGCTGCTTGGTATATACTTGGCCTAAGCACACAGAAATATCTTTCGTCTGGTAGTGGTTTTAATTTTTTAAATATTACAAAACTCATTCAGGTCCTTGAATCTACCAAACTTAAACTTTGGAATTTCTCAACTTTTATTTCACTTCTCCAAAATACTTATAATAAAGCTCATCTCACAGACATTTTCCAATTTATTTTTCACAAAGTCAAGTTTCTCTTTCCTAGCATTTCTCTATGTGAAATTGCTTAGTTTTGGGAGGCATGGCCTCAGAGGAAAAAAATATCCACAGACCTATTTAGTAGTAAAGACTCCTTATAATTTTTAAAACTTCAAAGCATTGATAGAATAAAATTATTATAGCTAACGTTTATTGAGGACTCACTATTATCCAAGCACAGGGTAAAGTGCTTTATATATTTTTAAATTTATCACCATAAAAACATTATGAGACAGGTAAAATTATTAGCTTCATTTTTTAGAGGAGGACATGGAATTTTTAAGGTTTATGAAAAACTTACTCAAGATCTCATTATGTGTAAATCTTAATATTGAGATAGGATTGATGTTTAATTCTATTTAACTTAGATATCAAAAGGTAACTCAAGAATTAAACATCATTCAGAAAAAATGAGAAAATGAGAGCTTTTTAATTATATGAAAATAGACTATACAATGTATTTCCCAAATACACTTCTGTGAAGTATGGTATACCTCCTTGTCATTCCCCACATGCCCATGTGTGATAGGAAAACCTATAATGGCATCATTTCTAGATGAGGCTTCAGAATTTTTCTCCAGAGAGTAGTCTAGGCAGCCATCCCCACCAATCATCTGGGGCAGGCTAAAGAGAAAAACCCTATTGTTATCCTAGGAGGCTGATACAGGCCCACTGACTGAATCCTTCCAGAAAGGCAGCTGTGGTCTATGTACTAAATAATGGTAGAGGGATAACAGTATCATCTGCTTCATAGAACTGTTGAAAGCATTAAATGGGCCAAATATAATAAAACAAATGATCCTCCAAGCTTTTTTCAAAGTAACAGTTAAGAAAGTTGTCAAGAACACTATTTCTTTTCTCATCCTCTCAAACTGTGCTGAAATAGTTAATAGTATCCTAAAATTAAGAAGTTACTGAGATTTGCAAAAAAAATTTGTCTTAGAACAATTGCTTTAAAATTTAGCCACAGCTTTAAGACAAGTTGATAATAATAAACAATAATATATCATCTGATTTTTTGATATTCCTGTCAAAACAAGCATAAGGCTTATTCTATCAAAAAATTTTAAAAATCAGCGTTGGCTGGAACATCTCTGTCCTATAGCACAGCTTTGATTCTGAAAACAAAATTTTACTATTCTATAGGGAATCCCTGAGCAAAACCAAGGAAACTGGATTAGAAATCAATAACTGTAGACTTAGTTTTAGATAACACTAGCTTCTAGGATTAGACCAACTAGCGAGCTCCAAAGCAGGAGGCATACTTCTCCAGAAGTGTACAACACAATCATGTGAGCATAGGAAGAAAATATTAGAAAAAATTTTATGTAAAATATAGTTAAAAAGAAAAGACATATTTTACTGGCATTTAATGAATTGATGGTAGTGAACGTATGAAATATACATGCATTGTAAGTTCGAATTAAAAACATTTTGATAGAGATGTGCAGTCAAAAATTTAGAGGTCACCAAACAAGATGACTGGAGAACTTTTCCTACTTTGAGGTTTTATAACTTATTCTAAGGTAGTCATTTAACTTCTCTGATGGAAAGAACTGAGAGGCATTAATAGAGAAAATCTCCTGAAATGCCCTTACAAGTAGTAGGTAAGAGAAGGATCAGAGTGGCCAACAGAAGGCAATAAGGATTGGCAAATAACTGGAGAGCACTCACCTCCCTTAAACAGAACTGTTTATTCCTCAGCTCCAGCTTATTGTTGCATGAAATGTTCAGAGTATTCAAGAGTATCCAGAAATTTTAAATTTATGTGAATTTTCATGAGTTTTAAAAGACTTTAGGGAAAAAAGACAAGACAGAACAAAACACTGTGGTCATGACCCCATGATCAGGACAGTATTTTAGTATCTGGCATACTAGTTAGGAACATGAACCGGAGATTGAGGCAGTGACAACTAAATGCTCAGCTAACAGCTCTATCACTAACAGTTTGTTTGATTTGGCTCAATTCCTAATCTGCCTAATCTTGCTTCCTGATCTGTAAAATGAGAGTAACAATAGAACCTGCCTCATTAGGTTGTGAGGATTAAATGAAAAAAATGCATGCAAGGTATTTTAGCACTGTACCTAGTACATAGCAAGTACTCAGCAAATATCAGTTATAATAATAACTAAGTTTTTATTATGTACCAAGCACCTTAAATTATCTTCAATTAAATTCTTTCACAAACCTATGAGGACAATATAATCTGTGTCACAGAAGAGAAAACTGAGGCTCAGAGAAGAATAAATTGTGCCCAAAGTCACTATCTTCCCCAAGGCCAGAGTTTCAAGCTCTTTTTATCAAGCTATTCTTATCACACACAGATTCTCAGTAGAATCACATCTTCTGTGCTAGAGAAACAATTGAGTAGTTTCAGACTGCTATTTCTTAGTTCTACTTAGAAAACAAAACCAAGGTGAGGTGAGGTTAGGTGTTTTTCTATGGTGGCTTATGATCTGAAAACCTCACATAATAACAAAGAACGTTTCTGTGGTCAAAATTTCATGTGTTACACTGAACCTAAAAACTAATTAACTCATGAAAGAAAATTAAAATAAGGATTCCTCAAAGAAGTAAACAGGCCATGAGGACCATGAGACATAATTATCAGTATTGCCAAATTAATTAAATACTCCACCATTCTCCTCTACTACAAGTGATCTGACCTTTCATCGAAGTATGCTATAATTTTTTAGCCTCACTTCAGATTAATATCATAAAGAGAAAAACATAAATTTGTATAAGAATGAGGACTGCCATTAAGTATTTATGTAACAGACATATAGCTTCAAACTTATTAAGAAAGAATAAATGTATTTCAAGGCTTACCAGTTCTTCATCATGTGAGAAGCAATTCCTTACAAAGTTTTAATTTCAGTCTCCATGCAAAGAAATGAAGATTAAAACAAGGCTATCCACTCAATGGAATTCAATCCCCAAACTCCCAGCATTCAATTTTGCATACTTCAGGCTAGGAGTTTGCAAACTATGGCCCATGAGTCAAATCTTGTCTTTTCTCTGTTTTTGTACATAAAACTTTATGGGAACATAATCGTGCTCATTCATTTATGTGTTCCTATGGTTGCTTCTGCATTAACAGGCAGAATTAAGTAGCTGTGACTGAGACCATACAGCCAACAAAGCCAAAAATATTTACCACCTGGTCCTTTACAGAAAGAGGGTTGACTCAGCAGGTCTGTGCTTTTCAAACCCTGTAGCTTTCAAAGAAACATCTGGCCCTTGACTGGCTCCTGGGAAATAACATCTACACCCTTGGAATATCCTGCCTGCTAAAAGTATCTTTGTCTATCTGGGGCCTTGGGCCATATCAGGTAGATAATGCTAACAATATGATTTATGATATGGTCCTTAGGTCACAAATTATCAGTTTGCAACCTCTACAGCACCTGGAGACCAGCCACAATAAAAACTCTCAATATCAAGGCTTGGGTGAGCTTCACTGGTTATCAAGACTTGGCACATATCATCAGACATTGCTGTTGTAGAAATTAAGCACTATCCATACAATTCCACTAACAGAGGGAAAACTGGAATCTTGAGCCCGGTTTCTACTGGACTCTGCTCTTCCCCATGCACAGTTTACTTCTGCCAATATTACTATGTATTATTTCACTGTAATAAACTATAACTTGAGTAAATAGCTTTTCTGAGCTCTGTTGGTAGTTCATGTGAATCATTAAATCAGATGGTGGTCTTCAGGACCTCTCAACTTATTGTCTCTTTAGAGAAAAAGTTTGTCAACCTCAAAATGTCAAAAAGACCAAAATTATTATACTTAAGCTAACATATACAAAGTTTTTCAGAGTTCACATTTTTTTCTAACTTATTAGCAACCTTCTAACAAAAAAATATTTTTAGTAAATTTTAATCCCTGAAACAAGACCGTTCAATCAGTAATCAGCATCCAGCTAATCTATTTTCCTTAATCCACCTAAGTTCTCAGTTGTAAATATTTTCAGCATATAATATTTATTTGGAAAAATCACAAGAAAAAGTAGTAGTATGTGTTCTAAATGCAAATGTATTCTCTACAGTGGCCAGCAACAGCTGCTAAAATTTAAGCTTATCAAAAAATAAGATGAAGCAAACCTGTCCTCGGGGCAGCCTTTATTTTCTAATTTTTAGCTCATACAAAGATCAAGACAGATTATAGGAAGCCAAATCCATGTATTGTATTTTCTTGTCTTTAAGTAATATACAAATAAATGTTCAATGATACATTTATAAAAAAAAATCAGACTTAGCTAAGGAGAGACTTTAAAGTATTATTGCAATGAGGGGAGGAAGACAATTGTAATTGGGAGAAATCTCTGACCAAAGATCTGCAAGGCTCTCAAAAGTTAAGCAGAAAGGGCTTTTCTTTTATAGGGAGGAGTAAATAATCCTAGAAAGAACCAGGGATGGTGTATTAATCAAGATTCCCCAGAGAAACAGAACCAATAGGATATATAAAGATATACAGACATAGATATATACAGATATGTGTAAGAGTAAGCTGGAGAATCAAGAAAGCCAGTGGTGTGATTCAGTCTGAATCAGAAGAGCTGAGAATCATAGGGCCTCTGTTATAAGTCCCGCTATGAGTCCAAAATCCCAAGAAACAGGAACACTTACATCCAAGATTGGGAGAAGATGGATGTCTCAGCTCAGAGAGGACGAATTCACTGTTTTGTTCTATTCAGGCCCTCAGTGGGTTGGATGATGTCCACCTGCATTGGTGAAGGCAGTCTCTTTTACTCAGTCTACTGATTCACATGCTAATCTCTTGCAGAGATATCCTTACAGACCCCCAGAAATAAAGTTTTACCAGCTATCTGGCCTCTAGAAATACATAATAGTATCAAATCACAGAGAAAGGGTGACAACAGAGAGGAAAGGCAGCTACTGCTTGAGCATCATCCACTTATCTCAGGTTATGAGCTTAGAACAAGAAATTTCTAAGCTTTCCATCATTTTCCTGTATTATGTTTCTTTATAGTCACAAAGCAAAGGATGCAGCTGGAGAATTTTAGTAATGCCAGTAATGAGGAAGTCTTAGAATTTAAGAATAATTATATATCTTATTTCTGTTTAATTTAGTAATTTAGATTAAAAATAAGGACCACTGGGCTTCCCTGGTGGTGCAGTGGTTGAGAGTCCCGCCTGCCAATGCAGGGGACGCAGGTTTGTGCCCTGGTCTGGGAAGATCCCATATGCCGCAGAGCGGCTGGGCCCGTGAGCCATGGCTGCTGAGCCTGCACATCTGGAGCCTGTGCTCCTCAACGGGAGAGGCCACAACAGTGAGAGGCCCGCGTACTGCAAAATAAATAAATAAATAAATAAGGATCACTGAGCCAGTACTCTGAGTTGGGCACTAGTTTAGGTGGTGGTGGTAGACTATGGAGAAAGACAGATAAAGCCCTGACCTCATGGTGCTTCCTTTCCAGTGGGGGCGAAAGGAAAAAAAGTAAATAAAGAAGAGGACCATATTATTATAGATAGATTTTAGTTATTATAGATAGCTGAATTGTGTCCCTACCCTCAAAAATTCATATGTTGGAGTCCTAATACCAAGTCCCTCAGAATGTTACTGCTCTCAGAGATAAGGACTTTAAGAAGTAATTTAGTTAAAATGTGGTCATTAGGGTGGACCCTAATACAGTCTTACTGGTATCCTTATAAAAAGAGGAAATTGGAACACAGACAAACACAGAGGGAAGACTATGTAAAGACAAAGAAGATGGCTATATACCAGCCACGTAAAGGGTCCTCAGAAGAAATAATCTCAAATTTATTAGCCTCCAAAATTGAGAAAATAAAATTCTGTTGTTAAATCCCCCAGTCTGTACTTTATTATGGCAGTGCCAGCAAGCAATAGTGATAAGTGTTATGTAGAAATAAAACCACAACTGAAAGTGTGATTGATGAAAGGAGTCTGGTGGGGGAGGCAGCACAGTTTAGTTAGAGAAGTCAGAGGAGAACTGTGCGAACAGATGACATTTGATTTGAACAAATCATACTAAAACCCAGGATAGTCACATTTCAGGCAGAAAAGATTGAATTGTAAAAGTCCCAAAGAACACAAATGAGGCCAACAGGGCTGAAGGAAGGGAGAAAAGGAGAGAGCGGTCTGAGATGGTCTTGGAGAGGTCATACTTAAACTTGGTTACTTGATAATTGGAAGTTATAAAACATGAGGAGAATTTACCAAAGGCTAGAGATCATGGCTCTACATCCTTCTCACTTTTGGAATCCATACAAATAAATCTGCTTCCAAAGTCAGGAATGAGGCAAAAATTTAACTGAGAGCTGAGGACCTACACTTTATTTTTATTTATTTATGATATCAAATAACATCAAGGAGTTAATGGTTAAAAGAAGAAGAAAAAGGAAACAATGACATAAAAATGTCTTCTTGTCACCTCAACTCCCACATCAACAGGATTAAACATACTGTGAAAACCCAACCCGATTGCATGTCTAGGAACGCTTTCAGCTTTAAAAAGTATTTCTCAGAGCTGATATATGAAACGGTTTAAGATTATCAGAAGAAATGAAATTTATAGTGATTTTATATGTAAACTATATCAAGGATGGAAAATTAATGACAGGTATTCCTCTTCTCCCTCACTTGTCTCTGAAACTCATGATAACTATCACCAGTCACTCCTAACCCTCTAATATCCCAATTCAGTTATCACAGTGGGGATGCTCTCAAACATTGTAAGGTGGGGAATATTGTTTGAACTATTTAAATTATGCTTTTCTCTTTTGCATCTCTATTCATGGGACAACCCTCAAGTCAGCCTAAGGTTTCTGTCTACCCAAATGGGGATGGAAAGACGGTTAACAGTTTGTCACAGTAAGAATACAAAGAGATAAAAGGTAATCCATTGCCCTCTGCTATAAGACAATACATTCGAAAGTCTGGTTTTATTACAGGAAGAGAATGTTCTAAATTCATTTATCTGCCATTTTGTAATTAGGATACAAGCTTAGTGGCCTTGATATTGAAGCTGTTTTAGGGAGATGCTAGCCAAATCAAAAGCAGAAGATAGTAAGGATTCAGTAGTGACAGAACACATGCCTGATATCCCGTCTCAAGGTCAAAATCCCAGAAAGGGGAACATCTGTGATTCTAGAAGTTAATTGTCTTATAGACTACACCCAAGCCAACCTAAAAGCAGCCATATTGAAATAAACTGAATAACGAGGCAAAGACCAAGCCTTCTTTAGTTTCCATGTGGCATGGTGTACAGAAGCCCAGAGGTTCCCACATGCCCCAAGGGTCATGGAAGATAGCTGAGTTGAGAGTTGATGAACCTGCCCCAGGCAGTCTCCTGTAACAAAACAGGGAGATGCCAAGGCAAAAACTAAGAGATGAACGTATCACTCCATTAGGGAGTTGGTGGTGCCATGGGTAACCAAGGTCAGCTGGGAAAAACCTGGGAAATGCCTTGACACAACACAGAAAAACACTAGTTGTCATTAGTCAGGTAGTAAACCAGACTGGCTATATCCAACAGAGATCAGCAAGATTCCAGCAGATGCCATACAAATCTGAGGACCCTTTCCTCACCTTTATCACCAAGAGGACACATGTCATTTCCTCCTCCATATGACCAAGCGCCAACTTGAAAAGAAATGCGGAAGAGAATAAACTCTAAGATGGAGCATTTACCTAAACGTTTCTTTCATTATTATATTACATTGAATTGCTATTTTGGAATCAAATCTTTAGTTGCTGACCCCATATACATACTATAGTTGGCCTTCCATGTCTGCAGGTTCCACATCCAAGGATTCAACCAACTGCCGATTGAAAATATTCAGAAAAAATAATTCCAGAAAGTTCCAAAAGCAAGACTTGAATTTGCTGCATTCCAGCAACTATTTACATAGCATTTATATTGTATTTAAAACTATTTGCATAGCATTTACATGGCATTAGGTACTATACATAATCTAGAGATAATTTAAAGTATACAGGAGAATGTGCATAGGTTATATGCAAATACTACCCCATTTTATATAAGGGACTTGAGCATCCTTGGATTTTTGTATCCAAAGTGGGTTCTAGAGCAAATAGCCTGAGGATACCAAGGAATGACCACATTCAGCAAGATAAAGAGTTTCATGAGGAAAATCCAACCAGTTAATTAAAATTTTTAAGAGGCTCTATTTTCTCTGCCTCTCTCAGTAGAAGTAAATTTGTGAACTTACTAAACAACAAAATGGAAATATTAAAGTTTGTGGGCCAAGTCTTCTTCTTGGACAATGCTAATGTGAAGGCTAAAAACATTTGTCTCTGTAACCTTTTCTATGTATATTTAGCTGATTCATCTCCAAAACCACTTCAGACTGACACAGTCTATCTGTAAAATGCTACTTCAGACAGATTATATCAGGTCTTGCAGCTTGGGAGATATATGTAATTTTTTTTCAGGTGTAGTCCTAATACTCATGGTGTTGATTAAAAGTTTAACTCTCAAAAACCAATCTACTCCCTTCATCTCAAAGTTCACAGTGTTTGTTGAAGATGGAGTGGGCAGGCACAGGATACTTCCAAATCTACAACAAAATTTCTCACATTATCTTTTACTCAGTCAAATTAGACTTATTTATAAAAGTATCTTACAAATAACACTTTTAAAATAAACATTAAAATATACATAGACTGAGTATGGGTTTATCAAAGTGCCTTAAACAACACTTTCCTTGAGATTCTAAATTTATAATGTTGCAGTCCTCTCTTTCTCTCTCAATCCCTCTGTCACTCCTTCTTCCTTCTATCACTGGCACATATATATTTTTTTTAACATCTTTATTGGAGTATAATTGCTTTACAATGGTGTGTTTCTGCTTTATAACAAAGTAAATCAGCTATACATATACATTTTTCTAACTGGATTCCCTGTTTTTATCTTGTGGACACCAGAATCCTCTCACGGGTAGACAAGATTCACTTTGACTTCCACTTTTATCTCTGATTTCAAAAGAAGTTCTTCATGATGAGAAAATACAACCAACATGTGCTTTTATGTGGAGTCATACATTCCTACAATTCTGAAAATAGATGGCAGAATTTAATATTATGAAAATGTATGCTCTCTTCAGAAACTGATTGTTTCTCTGAGCAATGCCATTCTTATAAAGCAATTCGTATTAGTATTCCTAGTGGGCTAATAATCAACCTTACAAAGGACAAAAACTACCTAAGAACTTCAAAGTAATCACATCTTTTGAAGTTATACTGCAAATGCCTGAATGGATAAGAAAACTCAAAATGACAAGTGACAAATATAAAGTACCTTTGAAAGGTTTGCTTAGTATATTTTCTATTTTAATTTTTTTTTAGACACAGTGCTATAAATTCACTTATAATTTCATTTATTATTGCACATATGTAACTTGCACTTTTGTCCTTAACTATTAAGGTTATTATTATCAAATTATCTTAATCATAAAATACCACAATTGTTAGTTTTTTTTGACAAATTAAAAAAAAGAAACTTTACTGGGTGGTTTTCAGGAATGAATTACTTAAACCAATTAGTATGTAATATCTTGATCATTCAGTTTGATGAAGTAGAAAGAACAATAGTTCAAGGTTCTGAGTTCCTTTTATTCAGATAACCTTGTTATCTTTATCACTGACGAAGTATTTGGCCAGTGGTTTGCTCATCTACAAAATGGGCAAATTGGACTTTACCTCCTAGTGTCTGTCCAAGTCTGTAAACTTGTGGTTGACTATTTCAAACTTTTGCATACTGTGAAAAGGTGTCTAAACAAGACTAGAATTGGTTATAATGCAAGTCAGAAGAAATCAGGCTGTTTTCATTTGGCTTCTAAATTTGAAACTATGTTTTAAAAAAATGTTTGATAGTGTAATGGGCTAAATAATGGCCCCAAATATATGTCTGTAACATCCTTGGACCTTGTGGATGTTACCTTGGAAAAAGGGCCTTTGCAGGTATGATTCAGTTAAGGATCTTGAGAGAGGGAGTTTATCCTGGATTATGCAGGTAGGCTCTAAATGCAACCATACAGAGAGAAGAGACACAGAGGAAAATACACAGAAAAAAGGAAAAGACAATGTAACCGCAGAGGCAGAGACTGGAGTGATGTGGCCACAAGCCAAGGAAGACGGAAGAAGCAAAAAAATGGGGTCACTAGAAAACAGAAGAACTTTTCTCCCTTAGAGCATCAGGCTTCTGGCCTCCAGAATTGTAAGAGAATAAATTCTTGCTGTTTTAATCCACCTAGTTTCTGGTAATTTGTGACAGGAGCCTCAGGAAGCTAACACAGATAGATTCCCTGAGAATAATTTATTGGACAGCCAGTGATGAAGACTTCTCCCTTGCTTGACCTCCCAGTTCCCTTGGAACAGGGTTCTACTCAAGGAGCTGAAGGGAAGTCCAAGGAGCTGCTGTGGCAGAGATTTTTGGTCCCCACTCATATTTCTCTCCCCAGGCTTATCTCTTTATTTCTGCTCCCTCCTTGTTCCATCTCTGGTTTTGTCCAAAACAGCAGCCGTTTCTTATTATTTTCAGTGGTTTATCATTCAGTAATGTTCAAAGAGGCTACAGGGAACACTTCCTAGGTTTTCAGAGAAAACTTTCAGAAAATCAGTAGTTTAATGTTATATGTAATAATTCACACTACACAAATTTTGAAGAATTTCCCAAGTTTCTTAAAGAAAATCTCCAAATGCTACTCCCATAGACCCTTACCTACTGACCTCTTAACTCTCAGATTTGCTTTTATCTTTCATTTCCCACCCCTAAGCCTTAGAATGCACAACTGCAGTATTTTATGTTAAATAACAGGATATATAACATAATTTAGCCTTCTCATGAATTGGTTCCTTTTATCTGTTTGAATATTTATATTGATTGTAGTCATTATTTTCCTTTACTAGTGTCCTAAACCTCATCAATTAACATGCAGGCAAATACAAAGCAAGCTATTCAGTCAGGTTTTCCCAAGAGAGTTCATATAAAATAGTTCTAAATAGTCATAAACACGGCAAGCAGAAAGAACCACACAAACGAAAGTATACGGACGGGAAAGTGCATGGAGAAATCTTTTTCTAAGAAAGGGCTCAAGAATCACATTGATTGCTCATTTCTTAGAAGCTGATAGTCTCAAATTGTTACAGTAATAAACCTGTAATTCATCTCTGGTAAGTATTCCCACTTACCCTATCACCAAGTAGTTTTTCTAAGGGTGTTCAATATACTATACATTTTGAAAGGAATCTAAAGTTACTTTCTTCCTAGGAAAAAAAAAAAAGTCATTGGAACACACTAGATATGAGATGCTTTTCAATTAGTTTGTTTATATTTGGTTTGGGTTGGGGAGAACAGGGCAATTTTCACCAATCTAATCTCATTAATCTCCAAGTTATATGAGAGAGAAAAGCTACATAGCAGGCTATTTATTTTCTGTTCAGAGAATTCTTTTGTCATTCTCTTGAAGTTTAATGAACAGTTTCTCCAAATCCTCAGAGCAGTTTAAGTGTTTATTTCAGCAAATAATATGTTTGCAGAAGCACACATCATTTTAGAAGTCTTTCCTGGGAAACTTCCCTTGTGACATATTGTGGCCTCTTATTCCACTGTGCAAAAGAAGGTCAAAATAAAGCACGTTTATACTTTGCCCAAAGCTGCAGTCTTCTTCACTAGTAAAAAGTACTGGAAACCTGCAAAGCATTTACATTTTTAAATTAACAGATTTTTTAAGTATTAGTTTTATTTCCTGGTAATTTTTAATTGATTTGTTACTTTTTATTGGAAAATATACATATTTTAAAAGCATACATAGTGTACTATGAGCTTTTACAAATTGCATGCATTCATGCTACCAATGCCCAGATCAAGAAAGAGACCATGACTAGCACCCAGAAGATACCCTCATGCCCTGCTTCCAATCATTACCTCTAAGCTCACCACTATTCTGACCTCTATCACAATAGATTATTCTGTTGTATTCATACTTTATATAAATATAATATGGTATGTATTTTGGGTCTGATTTCTTTCATTTAACATCATGTTTATGAGATTCTTCCATATTGTTGTGTTAAAGATCATTCATTCTCATTCCATAAATAGTATCCCACTGGGTGAATATGCCATCATTTATTTATCCATTATCCCATTGATGAAGAGTTGAATAGCTTTAGGTTTGAGAGAATCACAAATTGTGCTTTGCTGAACATTCTTATATATCTTTTGGTGAAAATAAGTATGCATTTCTGTTAGATGTTTATCAAGGAATAGAACTGCTAGGTCATAGTGTATATATGTTCAAAATTAGTGAATAACAGCAGTTTTACAAGTTGGTTATAACAATTTTCACTCTCAAGTATTTGAGTGTTCCAGTTGCTTCACATGCTTATCAACACTTGGTATTTTCTGTCTTTTTTTTTTTTAAATTTTAGTCATTCTGACAGGTGTGCAGTGGTATGGCATTGTGATTTAATTAGCATTTCCTTGATAACTGAGTTGGGATACTCTTCATATTTTTGTTGTTCAAGTATTTTGCCAATTCTTCTACTGGGTCATCCTTCATTTCTTTAATTTGCAATAGTTCTTTAAAAATTATGGCTATAAGTACTCTATAGACAAATGTATTAAAATATCTTTTCCCACTCTGAGTGTTGCCTTTTCAATCCCTTAATACTGTCTTTTGATAAACAGAAGTTCTTTAATTTTTACTATAGATCAATTTATAAATTCTTATATCATGGGTACTTTTTGTGTCCAGTTTAAGAAATTCTTGCCTAGAAAGGGTCATGAAGATATTTTCCTGTGTACTTTACAAAAAAAGAAAAAAGTCTTCAGTGGTTTGCGCTCTGCATTTAGATTGCTAGCCATCTGAAACTGATTTTTGTGTATGGTATGATATAGGAGTAAAGATATTTTTTCCACATAAATATGTAATCCATCCAGCACTATTTATTGAAAATCTGTCTTTTCTCCACTATATGTCCAAAACTTTTTTCATGAAAATCAGCCAGGTATTAATCTAGCATCTTTCTTTTCAACTTGTCTCTAATCACAACTTTAAATCTTAATTTGGAAAAATATAAACCCACTGATACACAAATAATACATTTATTAAATATCAAGTTTCAGAATTGGAAACAGGATTTTAAAATGATTGGGAAGAAGTCATTTTTCTCTTTCTACTTGATATAATATTTTTAATTTAAAATATGTCATTGCTTTCGATCTTCCTTTATCTATTCCAAACTCCATTTCTTTCTTATTTCCCAATGTATTGATATAGCCTGTGTTTCAAAATGATCTTTAGCAACTTTTGCCTTAGTCCCATCAGTGGAAATTTAGCTAACATTTATTGAACATCTATTATGTCCTAGGTAGTGTGGTAGTTTTCTCTTAACATACTACTTCTTATATGTAGATTCAACCAGTCCCCAAAGAAATACTAATAATTTCTTAGTTTTACGGCTATAATACTTATTAATATTTTTAAAGAGATCAGGGACTTCTTTGAGAATCTGATAAAAGCTCAAGTTTTCCTCTCCTGAAAATATGCACATACACAAAATTATATATAAAATTTCAGGGGTTCCTATGCCACTAGAGGCCACAGATTGAGAACATTTCCACTGGAGAAACTCATAAAGAAATTATTTTTCTATATTATGAGAATGATTCTCCAAGAGCATCTTTGTTGGTTAAATATCACAATGGGTACAACATGTGGCTTTATTGAGGAAAATTTTATGGTTGCTCTCAGGACTGAATAAATGAGTCCAATATAAAAACATGTTAAACTAGATATAACAGGTATCTATTTTTAATTCTAGATCAATTTAGGACACTTCACTTGGCACTAATAAGTTTATAAAAATCCCCTGTCAAAAAGAAGTGTCATTAGGAATAGACATTTCCTCCTTTATAACCAAACACTTAGTGGTTGCTCCCCCAACCTATTCCCAAGCCACTAGCTAATAAAAAGAGAAGAATGGCTTGTTATCAGCTTTCTTCAAATAAATAGAAACAAAACATAATTGTTTGTGTATAGTTATAAAAGAGCACAGCTGTTGATCCTTTAAAGAATCAAAATGTACTTAATCGATTTGTGTTACAAACTATACCAATTTGTTATGACATGCAGAAGTTCCACATGCAGATCTCTGCAGTATCACATTTGAGCACAGGCACACACAGAGCCTCCCACATCTGAACACTAGACTGGAACACAGAGCCTGCGTGTGGTGTCACAGATCCAGCTGTGTGCTGCAGTGAACTGCAACTTCAGCCCCTCATCTTCAAACATCCTCTCACCTAAAAACCTGCTGTTTTTATTTCTTCCTACTGCTTCACAGATGTGAGAGCTGTCAGCCCTGAGTTCTACCTAGTACAAACATTCCTTTCTTCATCAAAAGAAAATCAAGCTCCAGGAAATAACACCCTGCTTAGATGTGACACATCTAAGAACCAGCTCAGTGGACTGATCTCCTTGAGCTGATAATTTCTTCAGCATGTTCAAGTTGCCTTCATGAGTTAAGATTTAAAAAAAAAAAATCAAAATGTAATTTTCAGTCTAAAAATATTACACCTCATAGTTCCTAAAATAACCTAGTGTCATGAAACATCTTCATAATTCTTATACTCTGTTGAATAAGGGGATCCCTATTTCCTGGGTGACCTTGTCAACACATAAGAGAATCCTGCGTCTACTGGACAGGAGGATGTTGAGCTGACTTTAGGCACTAGCTGTTTGCTAGTAAGATTAGTATCTACTTTTGATTTCA
This sequence comes from Pseudorca crassidens, assembly GCF_039906515.1. Classification (NCBI taxonomy): domain Eukaryota; kingdom Metazoa; phylum Chordata; class Mammalia; order Artiodactyla; family Delphinidae; genus Pseudorca; species Pseudorca crassidens. The sequence goes on from NC_090298.1 coordinate 100,351,573, forward strand.
GAGGGCACAACACACAAAGGAAAGAAATTAGAGTTCATAAAATTATATTGAACACACTGGGGAAATACAGATTCTCTTTTTACCTAAGTAGGTTTCCCATGGTTCATTATTCTCTTCACTTTCTCATTCACCCTCAACACCTCCATCCCTCTTTTATATATTCAAACTCACATGGAAAAACTCCAATTAAGATTAACGCCAACTCTCTGATGACTTTGAACTTGCTCTTACGGATAGAACAAAGCCACCTAACCATTCTGACTTTAAATTAATGACCATGAAGCTTGAGTAGACTTTTAAAACTGCCCTGCCATCCCCCCATCTTTCTCAGCCAGTCCATACTGCCTCTCTCTGAGTGGACCATTGACTACCTTCTCCTATCCATTTTATCTCCCCAAACCTCCTCCCTGTCAGCAGATAACATTTTAAATATTTCAATGAGAAAATATAAACAATATAAAAAATATAAAAAAGAACTACCATACGATTCAGTAATTTCATTTCTTGGCACACATCCAAAGAAAATGAAAACGCTAATTTGAAAAGATACATGCACCCCAATGTTAATAGCTGCATTATTTACAAGAGCCAAGATATGGAATCAGCCTAAGTGTCCATCAAAAGATGAGCGGATAAAGAAGATGTAAGATATATATACATATAGATATAAAATGGAATATTACTCAGCCATAAAAAAGAAAATTCTGCCATTTGCAACAACACACATGGACCTGGAGAGTATTATGTTTACTGAAATAAGTCAGATAGAGAAAGACAGATACTATATGTTAACACTTACGTGTAGAATCTAAAAAATAAAATGAATTAATATAAGAAAACAGAAACAGACTCACAGATATAGAAAATGAACTAGTGGTTACCAGTGGGGAGAGGGAACAGGGCAGGGGCAAAGTAGGTGTAGAGGATTAAGAGGTACAAACTACCAAGTATAAAATTGATTAGCTACAAGAATATATTGTACAGCACAGGGAGTATAGCTAATGTTTTATAATAACTTTAAATGATATAATTTATAAAAATATTAAATCACTATGTTGTACACCTAAAACCAATATAATATTGTAAATCAACTATACTTCAATAAAATAAAAAAAATTTTAAAGATTTCACCCATCAAAATCATGTCAAGCAGCTTCCCCTGGTAATGATTTTGTTACTCAGTAGGGCATGTGCTCTCCTACCCAAGAATTGAACCTGCTTCATGGCAGCCATAATAATTTAAAGTTAAATGGACAAGTCACGTGGCTCACAAGAGAAGGCTTCCACTGTTATTCCAATAACTGAATGTCCCCAATTTACCTTTGTTTAGATCAAGAAGCTACAATATTCATTTAATCACCCAAACCCAAATCACCTTTTTAATATAAGCAGGCTTTTCATAGGTGGCAAACGTCATGCAGAAGCTCAGTCTTATCAATAGAAAACACACACAGAAACATAACCATCTCTCAATTCATGCTGTCTGAATATGAGTCATCAGGCACAGGTGCAGCTACTGAGGACTAAACAAGATAGAAATAAGGAGAGTTCAAAGGACACACCTCAGTTTGGGTGTTTATAATAAGAAAGGTTGTTCTTCACATAGCCTCCATATAATACAGTTTGGGCAGGTATTTATCCTGGGAGCAGGGGAAAAAATGAAGAGCCAATGTGAAGACACTGCAATAGTCATTTAGACAATCTAGTCAATAGAGAAAGAGTTTAGAAGAATGTAGGACAAAGATGTACAGAAGCCAAGTACAAGGGCAAAAGTAATTGACCAGAAAGGGGAGCTTTAAAAATTACCACCATCCAGTTACATGGAAAGAAACGATCATTCTTCTGATGCTGCATTTAAGTCCTACATTTTAAAACACTTTAATTCTCAATTCAGTAATTGGTATGATGTTTTTCTCTGAAAATGTTCAAAGACTCATAGAGATAGCTCTCTCTTCTGTTTTCCTTTCTCTCAAAATTATTCCAAATAATAAATGAAGAAAACCAAAGTATTTTGTTGACAAATTACTTTTGTTAGCAATTTAGAACACAATTTCTTAGCTTATAATACATAGAAATGGAACTGTCATCTTTACTACCCGCAATCAATCTTTCACATTTTACATAGGAGGATACTTCTATTACACACATAAAATTGATTATGGGCAACTGTCATGTTTCATAGGAACCAGAGTTCACAGCTACTATAAGGAAAATACAAACAGTAAGAATGATCAAAGTTGTAGGTAAATAATGTATTTCTCCTACAATAGCAGAGGAAATTTCTCAGGCCTTTTCATTGCTTATGTCAAGGTCAACTCTGTTCTCATAAGACAATACTTTACTCATACCAATATGTAAACACTGATTTTTAAAAGCAGTATTTCCAGGTGTGTTCTATGGAACTTTTCTGTGATACGTTTGTTAGTAGATATCCTAAAGAAAAATGAATCTTGCTCTACTAAGTTTAAAAACACTAGATTAACAGATTTTTTTTTTCACTATAGGACTTCTCAGGCAGTTGACATGCTCAAGCATTTAGTGAATTTAAAAGGCAACAGACTCTGCAGAGTTTCATATCTATCTGATCAGGAAACCATGGCAGTAAGCATTCATCCTATGATATTAGTGTTGTTCAGAACACATTTTGGTAACTACTGTTCTACTTACTCATGAAAGAAATAAATCTATAACAGGTGAATATACAATGACAAACCTACATACTCTATTCCTTAGATGTTGTAAGAGATCGTGAAATAGAGTAGTTCTACTCTTTTAATCATCACACAAAATGAAGTCTTTGGTCTACACATGTGGAAATGAAATTATTCTCTGCAAGTTGATGAAAACTAATTGATGGCAAATTCTTTCAATGAAGACGATTTAACTTTTTGCCCAACAGTTTCTGTAGATCAATATGAAAAGGATTCATGGGCCCTTTAATCCACATATTTGTAAAAAGGGAAATCTAAGAGGAATAGAGTAGGATTTTAGGTTTTATAATTGTGTTTTGGGTCATAGTTTTATTTAGAGTAAAGGATTTTTTGGAAAAATGTAATATAATACAGTTTACTGATCATTGTAAAATAATTCAAAGTCAAAAAATGAGAGTCAGGCATTGCATAAGCCATTTGTTACCTTTGAGATATAAAAAATAGTTAACATTCAAAGTGTACCCTAAGTTATTTACAAGGTTTGTCTTCACATTTAGAGCAGACTGTTCCTTAGATAATACAACAAAATACAGGCTCAGGCAAGCACAATGTATCTTTATATATTAGGCTTCCACTTAAATCACTTATTAGCATATGACCTTGGACAAAGTACTTTAACTTCATGTGTATCTGAGTCCTCATAAATTAAACGGGAAAAATAATAACAGTCACACACACACACCCCATGGAGTTATTGTGAGGATTAAAGGAGTTAATATACATAAAGCATTTAGGACAACTCTTGGCACAGTAAATTTTCAGAATGCTTTAGACATTATCATTATCCTTATTATATGCCAAGTACTTTTCTAGTCTCTGAGGATGTTTACAAGAGCAAGACAGACAAGTTCTATGGCCTCAGGAAATTAACAGTCCCTTGGAAGAGAGACATAAATAAATCAAAGAAACAAATGTAAATATAAATGCTGTAATGAAAACAGTGTGCTACCATTGAGACTATTGTAGTGGTCCCACTGTATCTAGTTGGTTAAGGAGTACACCTCAGAAGAAGACATTTCAACTAATAATTAAAGAAGGAATAGATGCCAGCCATGTGAAGAATGTGGATAGGCACATTCCAGGCAAAAGAACAAGACATGGGAATGCCTTGAAATAGGAAAAATAATAGAGAGCCAAAGTCCCAGGAGGACGAGGAGGCACACTCAAGGTAGGCTAATTAGAGGAGAAACCAACGAAGGAACTATCTACAAATTTATCCCCAGGAAATGCAGCATCATGGGTATCATAGTGGAAGAACCATTACTACCTTAAGCCAAAAGGATAAGAGAGGGCTGTGGTTACCAGAACCCAGGAGGAGGGAGGCATGCATATCAGGCTACCTTGAGAGGCTGTGACCTCCTAAAGGATAGAGCCAGCCAGAGGTGACTGCACAGGGAGAAAGCCATGGGAGAAATAACCTCTTCTTCAGATTCCCCACTAAGGCACTATTACTCAACCCAAGCAGCCAGAAGGCAAGGAAACCATTGATGTAGTCTATAAAAGCCAGTCTACTAGGGCACGGAACAAGTTAGAGAAAGGAGAGGGGGGAAATGGGGGCAAGGGAAAGATATCTAGTACTGTGAATTAGAATGAAAAGAATCTAGGATGAATGAAAATACAGTGATTGAGGAGGAGAATGCTACAAAAGGAGAGTGGATAGTCAGGAAGGAGATGAATTACTCAAAGGCACCAAAGAGATTTAGATTTTATTCTAAATGCAATGAAAAGTCACTGAAGCGTTTGCAGAAAGGAATGGCAAGATCCATAAATGTGTTTTAACTCTGTCTGGTATGTGAAGAATGGATTATAAGAGCATAAGTGGAACTAGGGAGACCCATAAGGAAGCTATGGCAATAATCTAGACAAAAAGCATGATGGTGGCCTGGATTAGGGTGTGAACAGTGGAGATGGAGGTAAGTGAGCACATTCAAGTTGAGGGTAGAACTGACAGGATCTTCACATGGGTTTGATGTTGGGGTAATAGAAAAGGAGGAATCAACGATGACTATCAGATTACCAGCTTGAGCAACAAGCTGAATATTTCTCAATGGGTAAGACTAGGCAGGAACAGATTTAGGAGGGGAAGATAAGAGGCTTAGTCTTGGCTATGCTGAGTTTGAGATGACTTTGAGACATCAAGTGAAGTGTCAAATAAGCAAAAATATACCTTAAGTTCTAGCTCAAAAAAGTGGTCTGACCTTGTAATAAGAGTCACCAGAATGTGTTAGTAATTACCACCAGGCCAGGGGAATTAATGAGATCACCTAATGCTGTGAGAAGACAATATTGTCTCTGGTTTACCTAGATAATTTTAATATAAATTAACTGAGTTTTAAAACAGAAATACTTACATATTTTGTGCCAGAGACACCTTTGGTGGAATGATGAAACCTATGGACCCCCATTTCAGAATAATTTTTCTCAATGTATAAAGTAAAATACACAGGATAACAAGGAAACCAATTATTTTGAAATATACTTATCAAAATATAAAAATTAAATTTATAATACAGTAAGTTATTTATTTTTAATGCATTAAATAACTATGGAGGTAAGTTTAGTACCTACCATAACATCATTTATTTATCCAAGTAGTGACAAGCATAAATGATGTTTTATAGTATCTGTAACAACTGGAATATAGTATGAAAAAAATTGTTATTTCTGCTAATGACAAAGACACATATACTCTCATCCTATTCTGTGTGTGTACCTATACTCAAAATGAAAATAATACTAATCGTTAATAGGGAGCACCCCATCCCCTTAAGGAGGTCACAGTGTTGGTAATATTAGGAGTGGGGGAGGGCAGAGAGGACATACAAGTCATTAGACCATTGCACTATGGTGGGAGAATAGTTATGAAAAAGCAATGCTCACTGAGGTATAGGAGCAGAGGGGAAGGCCTTGGTAAGTCTTCCCACAGATGTCTCTTTAGCCATGTAGGTAAGGAAGTGTGTGTTTGGCATTTCATATGAAGCAACAACATGAAAATGCGTAAGGAATCTGAGACAGAGTAATCAAGTGCATCAGCAGCACAGCTACTCTGCATTGTCCTAATCCTCTGTGTTACCTCTTCTCAGAAAGGCAGGAGAAAATCCAGGTGTCTCACACCTGCTATTTCTTTCACTCTCTCAAACAGCATCCTGACCTGATCAACAGAACCAGGGTAGAAACTTTGAACTTGCTAATTGTTCTATACGGAACATACTTCACATAGATCATTGCACGGTTTGGTTCCTTATTTCATTCAGGTCTTTGCTCAGACATGACCTCATCAATGAGGCCTTCTCTCAACACCCAATACAAAATAGCCCCTCTCTCCATCATTCTCTGCCTACTTTTTAAATAGCACTTACGACTGCTTGAAATTATATTCTGGGGAGAGAATACTAGTTTATTGTCAGACACCTCCATCCCAACTTAAGCTCCATAAGGGCTGTGACCCACTCTTCTTCACAGCTGTCTCCGCAGGCCCTAGGTGGGCAATTGGCACACAGCAGTCAGTTCCTAAACATGTGCAGAGTAACTTAGTTAATCCACATATTGTTTAAGGATGTATTTGCCCTCACTTGGTTGTAGCCATGACTGCCACCCTGTCTCACATGTCCAAGTCCCGCAATATCCATCTTGTATATATGTGACACAATGCATCCCTTGCCCTTACGTATGCTACACAAGCATCCCTGTGGCTACCTCTTCTTATTCCATGCCCACCTTCTGTTGATGTTCCCTGCCCTCATACACTGAAAAGCTAAGACCATAGAGTAGAAACTCTTAGATGTCACACTCCAACATAATATCCTGCCTATCTCTGAAGATGGTGACACCGTCACACTCTACATTCCTATGCCAGGCTAGAATGTCAGTAGCATCGTGAAACAAAGTCCAGTGTGGCTGAAAAGTCCAAGCTAAGGCCTCAAAACAACACCAGGTCCTGTCTCTTCTCTGCTTCTTCTCTTCCTGCAGCTGACTCCCCTGCCCGCTTCTCCTCAGACTCCATCTCCTCTGAGTTTTATCACACTAATTCCTTGATGTTTTCCATGTTTAAATTTCTCAACATAGAGATATAGGTAAAAAAATGAGAACCTGCCAAAGCAGTGCAGTTGAGATACTATAAATTCAAGAAAACATTTAGGAGGCGAGATGTACATGGATGAGAGAATATTAGGTAACAGGCTGATAACAGCAACAGATTAAATCAATAAAAAATATAGCTAGAGAAGAAGGTTTTGTAATGAATCGATGAATCCAGTTTGGGATATTTAGAATGCTAACTGCCTGTGGTATAACTAAACAGATATTTTGAAAAAGCAGTTAAGAAGGTGAATTAATGGGACTTTCCTGGTGGTGCAGTGGTTAAGAATCCGCCTGCCAATGCAGGGGACACAGTTTCATTCCCTGGTTCGGGAAGGTCCCACGTGCTGTGGAGCAACTGCGACTGCGTGTCACAACCACTGAAGCCCGTGCACCTAGAACCCGTGCTCCACAACAAAGAGAAGCCTCCGCAATGAGGAGCCCGTGCACCGCAACGAAGAGTAGCCCCCACTCACCGCAACTAGAAAAAGCCCACGGGCAGCAACGAAGACCCAATGCAGCCAAAAATAAATAAATTTATTTATTTTTTTTTACAAAACAGGCGAATTAAGTAGTTGGGAGCCATGAGCATTTGGGAGGGTGTACACTGAGCCATGAATGTGGATTATGTCTCCCAGGAAAATTAAAGGACAGACAGTAGGGGGTCAAGTACAGGATGCTAAACAACTTCCAGCAGATTATGATTTTGTTTTTAAAATTTATAGTTTTGTGTAATACAAAAGCAGAGATCTCTGAAGAAAATAAAATTTGATTTCGTGTGGTTACCATTATTATTTTGGGCCCTCAAGTATGTTTCTGTATAATAGGATAGCTATTGAAGTGTTACATTACCCTTTAAAAAATAAAACCTCCAAGCTGCAGTCACGGGACAGTTAACAAATAGTCTTAGATGAAGCAGCGGAAAGTGCGCGTTGCTGGTCAGCCAACACCCTGCACCAAGTCAGGACGGGGAGCCAACTGCATTACAACATCAAGGGCTCAGCTCTGTTTTCTGCCAAGAGCTGCCTTTTAAAGTCTTGCTTCTGACAGGTTACAGTGCCTAGCAAGACAATTCTCAAAATTCAGGAGAGAGTACGTCACTTGCCTGCCTGCTGCCAGCTTCTTCCTTGGCGGTCCGCGCCCCTCCCGCCCCAGGCCCCAGCCATGCTCGCTGCCCGCCCCGCAGCTTCAGCACCTGGGCCCGGGTAGACCCTGCGAAGGGCTGACCGCAGGCCAAGGCTCCCCGGCTTAGGCCACGTGTGTTCCTGGCTCGCGAGCAGCTCTGACCCCCATGGCCAGCCTGGACCACAGGGCCACCCCATGCCGGCCTGCTGGCCACGGCTGTGGTGCCTTGGGCTGCCCCCGATACCCAGCAGGAAGTGCAGGAGAGAAAGTCCAGGAGAGGGGGGAGGTAGTCCAATTCCAGGACCCGTGCACTCCTCCGAACCCCCCAGCTCACCCCTGCTCCCGGGTCCCCCCGAGGATCTGCTCTTGACCTGTGCTTCTTCAAGGTCGAGAAGCCAGGGCTCTAGGGCCGAAAGTAACTTATTTTCCATAGTAATTTGAGAGACTAACCTCATTCTTCTTGCAGCATCCGTAGGAACAATGTGTAATTTTTAACTCCATAGTAATGCAGACAGCGACACCAAGGGTAGAGAACTGGTCCAAAGTTACACAGTCTTTTGGTCAGAGGATTAAAATTGAGCCCTCCTTGACCAGTAACTTCTTTGGATCACCAAACCTCCGCTCTGCGTACCTGAAGACTCTGCTTCCTCTTAAGGACCTTCTGAAGGCTCCTCCCTGTGGTGGGAGGTCTGGACCTGCCCCCAGGTGTTGTAACAGTGCATGAGTTGGCCTGGGACTACTTAAGCCTAAGCTATTTTTAGCCACCTTCCAGGACAGAGATTATCAAACTCTGGTGTGTGTCAGAATCACCTGAAAGCTGATAAAGAGGAGAGGCCGAGGCTCATTGAAGGACCTGGACCTCTTTATTTTTACCAAGTCCCCCAAGTGATTCTAATACAACCGAAGTTTGAGAACCCAGGAGATGCCTGCATTGTCTCTTAAGCATCGCACCTGAAAGGGAGGTGATTATTGAATGAGATTCCACATTTCTCGTTTAGCTTCTGTCTTTCAGATCAGTGTACTGTGCATTGCATTCATTTGAAAAATACATATACAAATAAGTACAAAAAAATTCCTCAGACTGTAGAAGCTGAACATTCCAAGGTTCTCTGTTGCTTCCATGAGTTTTCACGGGCTGCCCTCTCTGCACGGAGCCATTTCTTTCTCCACTCTTTCCTCTCCCACCCCCTCTACACCTGAGCCGAACATTTCTCCTTTGTCACTCACAAGCCTACCTTTAATCTTTGCTCATCCATCCCGTATTACTGTTTACTTGTCCCTGACCTAGGAGTCTCATGTTTTCTGCCATCATCTGTGAAACTATGGCAAGACAACTTGTTAGCTGGAAAGTAGAGTAAAATCTTAGACCCGTCATGGATCTTGACAGAAAAACATCCATCAAGTCCAATACCCTCACAAAATATCCCACCTGCTCTCTGTCACCCAGTATTTCACTCCATTCTCTAGATTAACTGTATGCCTTGTTAAACTCCAAATATCCCCAGAGAGACAAAAAAAGTTATCACATGGGGGGGGGGGAAACACCACAGGAGCACAATTCTATGGAAAGTATACCAACGAGCCACTAATGGAAGACATGGTGACATAAAAAAGAGTCTGGTGTTACCCAAGGCCAACTTGCCCCCATCAAATTATTATTTTGACACCAATATTTCTGTTCTGGTTTAACCATTTTTATATTTTCAGTATTCATGCTGGATTTTGTCTAAATTTGCCAGCCTTGGCACTGCAGAAAATATCTATAAACCACATTTTTTCAACTTTTGATAAAATAACCTATTTTAACTGATTTGCTACCCAAATCATTTTGCAGTTTCAAGAAGATTTTGACATCTAACATTTTAGTGTGTTTTAATCTTAAACAAATTTAAGAGGTGAGCTCTTGAAGCAAGTGGGGTTAATCAGCAAAGGAGCTAATAGAGCCTAGCAAGAATATATTTTTTTAAAATTTTTACTAAAATATTTTAAATCACTATTAGCTTAGACCTGTGGAACGAAGTTAAAAATATAAAGTTCTTACTAGCGATACTTTCTATTTATCATTAAAAAGCTCCAAATACTTTATGGGTATTATCATAATTCATGTTTACATTACTCTTGGGAAATAAGCATATAAATTATGCTCCCTACTACATAATTAGGAACCAAAGGAACCCACCCAATTATTCAGTCATTTTTCTAAGGAACACAACATTCTAAACTATAAATAGAACCCAACACTTGACCACACTGTCTGTATTTGGACAGAGTCTATAGTAAGGACTCATAGGTATAATAATAGGAAAGTTTCTATGAATTTTAACAGCTTTCTGAAATCCTTATGATGGAAGCTTGTATTTATGCTTCTAATCACCATGAATTTGGCAGTCACACTCAGGTAAATGTTTCTAGCTTTTTGTGCATGAGGAAGTATACATGTGTCACCATGCACTGACAAAATCTATTCTTTTAATTGATTAAATAGTTTTCATTATAATGCTTTAAAGATTTTCCTGAGATTTTAGCTCAGTAGTCTGGGAGTTCTCTGTGGTAAATGAATTCACAGCAAAACTTGTGAATTTCCAATCAGAAAGATGGGAATTCAACAATGATAGAGGAAAGCTAAGACCATCTTGGACAGGGTGAGAGGGAGTATGTTAAAACTGCATCTCGGAGGGTGCTTCCCAGGGAACACACCTGCAACAGTTGATACTGAGAGTGGTCCAAGAAAGAGAGCTAATATGGTGTTTTGAAACTGGATCACTTGTTACCCACTGGCAATAAGGATCTCCATTGCTAGTCACAGATGGAGCACGATAGTCTCTGGCACAAGTGGCAGTCCAACTGTTAAAATTCTCCAGAGCCATAAATTGAAATGTTATTCCAGTGGAGGAAAATACATTAATTGGTACATTGTGTCAAACATCTGAGAAATACGGGAGTAATAGTAACTACTGTTGGGATAAGGAGGGTGGGATAGGGAGGGTGGGAGGGAGGAGATATGGGGATATATGTATATGTATAGCTGATTCACTTTGTTATACAGCAGAAACTAACACACCATTGTAAAGCAGTTATACTCCAATAAAGATGTTAAAAAAAATAAGACATTGAAGTTGGGTGGTTATTACTAACAACTGATGTTCTGAGTAAAGATAAAGAAAACCTGGAGTGATTAGTCACCGGTTAATAGTTAAGTGTGAAAGCCAGAAGGCCTCCTCGGTAGCTCACAGAGAGTCACTAATCTCTCGCAGAGGGCAGAGAAAGTTGAGGCCCAGGCCCAAGACTTAATAGTTGGAGTAACCTAACTCCAAAGAAGGTTAAACCTTCCACCAAGACAGATCTGCTCTGCCAAGAAGAGAGTTTCTGAAAGCTCTGTTTGTAAACAATGAGAACCAAGCAGCTTGCCATGGGAGCCAGAGCAGGAAAGGCCCTGCTGAGCACCCAAGCTGCAATGTAAGCAGCTCAACTACTTGAGCAAATCAACTGGAAGACACTTACGGTATTAAAGATTTGGGTGGTGGGACAAGGTTCACAAGGAACTTAGGGAAATCTCCAAGGAAATCACAATGGAAACTGCTAGAGGTCTCCAACAGGGCTATGCTGTCTGTAGCTGAAGTTATGCACCTTTTGAAGAACAATTCCTGGCATGCTACTATGATAGAGAGCCCACCCATGGGGTACTACGTGATCTTGCTGCCAAATCTGCCCATTATGAGTTTGGCACTTTCAGACCCATCAAGTCATATGAAAAAAATGGGCCAACAAAAATCTGTCTTAAGATGGGACTAGCACAAGCAGAACCAGAGGACACAAGCACACTGTGTGAGCTTGTATCCCACACTTCATGGTATCACTGCTGCAGCAGTAGCTCTCCCTCAGCCCACACCTGTGGCCATATGAGGCATCTCTCACAACTGGTTGACCAAGGAAGAAAAGCCTGAGCTTGGTTCAGAGATGGGACAGATTGGTATGTGGATGGCAGCCAAAAATGGGTAGCAATTGTAATATCCTCACTCAGGGGGTGGCTTGCAGCTCAGTGCCAAGGGATAATTCTCCCAACATGCAGAATTTGGGGCAGTGCACTTTGTTATGAACTTATATGAAAAGAAAAGTAGCCTGAGAAACAAATTAAAATGGGCTTCCCTCTCATGAGCAAAAAAAATTTCACTGTTCAGTTAAATCTGATGCTTTGATTCTAGTCAAACGAGCATGCTTCCTTTCTGCTGGTTTTATGATCAGAAATATATAATAAACCATGTCTCCATTTATTTTTTTGCCTTGCTGAAAACTTAAAGCCAAATTTAAGGCCCAACTGTGACATCTTTGCTAATCCATCTTGTTAGCATAATTGTGGCCTTTTTTTTTTTTCCGCGGGACGCGGGCCTCTCACTGTTGTGGCGTCTCCCGTTGCGGAGCACAGGCTCCGGACGCGCAGGCTCAGCGGCCATGGCTCACGCGCCCAGCCCCCGTATCCCCTGCATCGGCAGGCGGACTCTCAACCACTGCGCCACCAGAGAAGCCCGATTGTGGCTTTTTAAAATAGGGTTTGGATTGTCTACTAATAGGTATTTTTCCTGATCCTAATTTCCCATTTAGACTTCTTTTAAAATATAATGCCTTGCTGTACCTTCTGGGGTGCATGGTTGAAAAGAAAGTAGATGATTGATGTATAATAGATTGACAGATGGGTACTAATATGTTTTTTCAAAAGCAAGCACAAATATGAGACTGATCCTAAGGCAAAACTGTTCATTGGGATAACATCGGTTGGGCATTCTACTAGGTTCAGTGTAGCTCCTATTCTCTGCTCTTCATCAACTTGGTCTTCTTTCCATTTTCAACCTAAAGTTTCTTATAACTTTTTTGTCACAGAATTATGGGCTTAGCCAACTGGGATCAGCAAAGATGTTAGTTAATAATGCCTTAAGGAGTTACTCTTCCCAGGACCATTTATATTTCGTAGAAATCTATAAAGACAAATAGGCTCAAGGCCCAAAGGAATGATTTTCAGGTGATTGAATTTGACACATGCAGAGAGAGATTTGTAACCATCTCTCACTTTGTATCGTCTTCTGTATTTGGGGCATGAGAATTATGTTATCTATGAATATCTAAAAATTGCCATGTCTAGCTCAGAGATCTTGACATATTTTATTACGCCTCAGAAGACAAGTCAGAAGGGGCAGATTTTTTATAGCTATGCTGTCATTTTTCCTTCTAAACTATTATATTCATATCAAAGACTCTTTTGAGAAGAAAACAATTCTATAAGCCACAACATCAACAGAACTATTTTTACTTTTGCAAATTCAAATCCATACACACATAATCTGCTGCTTTAACTTTTAGAATATAGTTTCCCATGCTTCTAGATAGCCATTCGTTTTATTAGCTGGATAATTTTCCATTAAGTTGATGTAACGTAGTTTACCTTTATGTTATTAAATTAAGCCGATTTCTATATTTTTGCTATTATGTACAATATTTCAATGAATATTTGGCATGCTTAGCTTTATACTATTTTTGAATTATTTCTATGGAGTTACATAATAGTAGTAATGTTTAAGACAAACATACATTTCTATGTCTCCTGATTATTATTATTATCTCTTATTATATCTGCTCTCCAAAATTCTTGTAGCAAGTATAATAATTTAAACCATTTAATAGGGCATCAAATCTCCAAAGAATGAAGTAACTTACCCAAAATAAAGAGCTTCATCAGTACCAGAATAGGTTTTAGAAACTCATCTCTTGACTCCCTGACATTAATTTGAGTACAGTTATACATATAAGAAAAAAAGGAAATCATGGGCTTGTTTTTTCCAAAAAGAAGGATGTAGATTTCACTGAATCCCAAGGATAATAGGGATTTCATTTGATGCTGTTTTCTCAGCATAAAATACTTTTTCCTGAACCTTTTCTTCCTTAGAAATTTCTACACATACTTCTTTAGAGTGGAACTCAAATTTTACTTTATGGAAGAATCTCCCCTCACTGCCAGATTAGGTTAGGTTTCTTATTACATACTGCCATTACAAATTAGCTTCTTCTTGTAGAATCTATTTACAATTGTAATTAAATCATTAATAATTAATTACTTTCCTAATAGAACATAAGCTAACTTCTGTCTTATTCTCCACTATATATATAAAAAACCTAAAACAGTGCCTTATATATAAAGAGCTCTCAATATTTATTGACTGAATAACCAATAAATGGATAGTAGGATGGATGATCAAATTATTATTTAAGCAGGACTGAATCACACTCACCAAAAATACCATTATTTATCCTTTGCTAAGAGTCTACAAGGCAACTTCTAATTCAAGATAATGGATTTATTGTAAGCATTTTTCTTTAATGACTCCAAAAATTACAGTGGGATAATAATGAAGATATACCATAAATAATAAAATATACACTAAAAATAGAAAATATGCCATTGATGAAGGAAAAAATGTGTGGCAGACAGAATACACTTGAGAGTGTAAATGCAGACAAATCAGACCAGAGAAAATTACAAACCAAATCATTAACAAAAAGAAAAGACTAATACAGAGATGGGAGTTGTTTAGCCTGGTGAAGACTTTAAAAGGTTTCAAGCATGGAGTCACAGGTGTAGAAAATAGGGATGGAGTATAGGGAAGCACCATGTATTAATTATAGGGCTACTGATAAAATACCTGGATCTGCTCCTGGATCTACTTTATAAAGAGAAAGATTATTCTAATGGTAGATCATGATGTGAGTGTTAAGAATGCGGAGAGGGACAGATGCAAGCCTGCAATGACTCTATACCTCTGCAATGGACCTGTGAGAATGCAACTGGGGATGCAGTGGGAAGGGAAGTATCTCTACCTCGGAATAAAACATGTTCATTTATTTCCCCACCAGCATAGAGAATCCTTACATGAGTGGCTGTCATGGTTCAGGGACTGCCTGGATGTTCCCCAATTTTGGAACGAAAAGGTAGCCTTCTGGGTGACAAAATCTATACACTTAAAAAAACCCTCACATCCAGGCATTCTACTCAGGGTAGAGGCTTTAAGTTATATAGACACATGGGCTTTGACTAATATTTAACTACGCTAATCAGCACAGACCTTTATCCATAAACATGAGTGGTCAAATGAGGATCATCACACTGCTCGATAAAAACAGCAACATGGAAAAGAAACATTCCGTGTTCAAATTTAAAAATAGAACCCTGGGCCAAATAGCAACATTGTAAGGAGCAGAAGATAATTAAAATAAAAACTCTAGTTTTGTGCTAAGGGAGATTAAAGAAAATTATTACTGAAAGTTCTTTTTCTGTCTAGGAAGGAATATTGTGCCCACAATAAAAACAAGAAAACGCTGGATAAGCTAAAAATAATCAATTTTTCTTAATCTGAGTTTGCAATGTAATGACGTAGCCTGAAATCCAGGGGAAGATAGGTCCCTTCTCAGAGAGATGAGACGTGAGCTCCGGCTCACCTGTGGCAGAACGTGGAAAGAAGAAATCCAGGTATCATAAAAGTATAAGATTATAAAAATTCAGGCAAATTTATTTTTAATTGCTGTATTAGTCAGCGTCCTCCAGAGAAACAGAACTAATAGGAAAGAGAGATGGACAGATATTTTAAGGAATTGGCTCAGGCAGTTATGGAGGCTAGCAAGTCTAAAATCTACAGGATGGGCCAGCAAGCTGGAAACCCAGGAAAGAGCTGTTGCTGCTATTCAATCAAGTACAAAGGTCATCTGCTGGCAAAATTCCTTCTTGCTTCGAAAAGGTCAGACTTCTGTTTTATTCAGGCCTTCAGCTGAGTGGATGAGGCCAACCCATATTTTGGAAGGCAACAGCTTCACACAACATTCACCTAGTTTAATGTGAATCTCATCCAAAAACACCCTCACAGAAACATTTAGAATAATGTTTGACCACATATCCAGGCACTGTGGCCTAGCCAAGTTGACCCATCCAATTAACCATCACAATTGCTTAAAGCCTGAATGTGGACAAGCAAGAGAGTGTTGAACCCTGGGAAGCTGTATATACAAGAGGATTTTGTTTCTGTTCACAGGCTCCTTTCCAATGATCTCGACCAGGTGCTCATGAAAAAGATTGAGGGCAAAGTGGGAGACCAAGGAGAGCCTTTGCTGGTGGTGCAGGTCTATAGGATTGAAGCCTGAAGTTCTAATGATAACCCTCTCTATGAAACAACATCCTTAAGTACCTTAAGGATAAAAGGAAGCCCTGCCACCCAGGGCACAGGAGAAGACTCACTGTGGCTGCAGGAAGGTAAAAGAGAAAATCCTATCCCTGACAGAGGATCAAGAAATATTCCAAATCCCACACCAATAGAGGTCGCCTACGTATGGGGAAAGGCATAAAAACTGCTCCAGCCCCAAATCTGCAAAATATAAAAGGCAGAAATTGGCTGTCATAGGGCCTGGGAGCAGAATCACAGCACATCCCTCACCCAAGGACACAGAGCATACTTAAGACTCAGGCTGGACCAGGACAAGAGACAACACCCCTTGTCCCCCACCAGCACCACCAGGCTAGAAAACACCAAGAATGTGTAACAACTATCTACTACTGAAGGACAGGAAAAGTATGGAGAGAGACTTGCACTGTGGCACAGGAAAGAAAGAAAGCTGACCATGCAAGGGAACATTGAGAAAAAACTTCCAGCAAACCAGCCCCCAGAGGAAACACAAGGAAACACTAGAGCAATTGAATCTGGTTGTGCACTGAGGGTAAACATAGCAACAAAAAATTCCAGACTCGCCTCAACTCTTGACAATATGGACTCAACATTTTACTGTAAGGACAGAGCAGGAGAAGGGACCTGCCCATTTATAGGCATTAATATGATTTCACCTAGTCTCTCCTATATTATGAAATTATGTCTAAAATCAATTATAGAAATTATGTCTCAAATCAATAAAAAATTATGAGACACTCACAGGAGAAAACAACACACTGTCAAAAAACAAAGAAAACAGAATTGGACTTACAGACTATTCAGATGCTGGACTGTACAGTAGAGGATGGCAAAGGGGGAATAAGGGATATCTAAGAAGCAATAACTGAAAGCCGAGTCTTCAGATTTTAAGGAATCTTTAAAGGCATAGCATAATGAATTTGAAATAACCCAAACATAGCTTCATCATAATAAAATTTAGACCTCTGTGAATAAATGTAAAGTTTTAAAAGCATCTAAAAAATAAGTTTACTTCAAAGGTATAAAAATAAGATTTTCATCTAATTTCCCATCAGCATTACTAGAAACTAGAGCAATGTCTTTAAAATTCCAAAAGCAGTAGATTTTGAATCTAGCATTCTACAATTAAAATATTAGTAGCTTTGATTCTGAAAACAAAATAAAGACATTTGCATCTATAAAAGCACAAAGAAAAATTATTTGAAGTAATAACCAAGGAAAATTGTTTTAAAAAACATAAAATCTAATAGAAAGGAAATAGGAGATCCAAGAAACAATGACACTAACTCAGAGGAGAGCTGACAAGAAGTTGTAGAATGACCCATTTTTGTCAGGTTTAGAGAACAGTCCATCCCAACATGACCAAATAATAAGAAGTATGATTAAAAGGCTGTATGTTCTTAATTATAATCCATATTTTTTATTAGATCACCAGGTGATGTGTATGTATGTTAAAGTTTGAGAAAAACTGGTAATGATCTAAATTAGAGCTTTACCATATCACTAGTAAACGGATAAAGTCTAAAGTTGATAAATCAAGAAAGAAATAAAGGTTCAAGAATGATGTTTAGAATTACAGGCAGGCAGAATAAAAGCTTGAACTAAAAATAGAAATGTTTAATTATTATTACCTCTAAGAAGTAAGATTATAGGATTAAATAGAGGTAATATTTTACTTTTCATATTCTACTCTTTGTATACTTTATTTTTTAACTATGTAAATAAGTTATTTTATAGCTATGAAAAGAATGGGAACTCCAATGATTGCAAAATATTTATAGTTCCACAACATTTTTTTTTTTTCTAAATTCATTAACTTGAGATGTCTGGTTTTTTCTTTTAATTAATAGTAATCTTTTATTTATTTATTTTTATATTTATTTTTGGCTGTGTTGGGTCTTCGTTTCTGTGCAAGGGCTTTCTCTAGTTGCTGCAAGCGGGGACCACTCTTCATCGCAGTGTGTGGGCCTCTTCACTATCGCGGCCTCTCTTGTTGTGGAGCACAGGCTCCAGACGTGCAGGCTCAGTAGTTGTGGCTCACGGGCCTAGTTGCTCTGCGGCATGTGGGATCTTCCCAGACCAGGGCTCGAAACCGTGTCCCCTGTATTAGCAGGCAGATTTTCAACCACTGCGCCACCAGGGAAGCCCGCCACAACGGTTTTAAACCTCCATTAACTGTTTGGATTTGCTAAATTAATTTTGGTGTACTAGACCAGATAATCATTACATGCAAAACAAGTTTAGAAAAAAACAAATACTATTACAGTGAAGCATAAGAAACGATTTACAAACTACAGCTAAGTTTCTATGTATTTTTAAAGTATTCAATAGAGTAAAATTCCATTTTGTTTCAACAAAAGGCTTTGACAGTTTCTTGGATTTGATTGGAATTAGACTTGAAAATGTTTGCCTTTGGGACTGAAAAACAATTACCCTTGAAATAGCAACTATTCATTGTTCATATCACAACATAATGAATTCTAAATGATACACTATTATTTCTATATATTCATAATTGAAGGTTGGACTTATAACTCTTGAATCCATGTTTAAAGTGGAGAAGCTCTAAAATGAGATTAATCTCACTTCTTTACTCCAAACCCTAAAAGGAATTTACCATTTTCTTGACTTTATTACTGAAATAAACCCAATCCATTCATAATTTCCTGGAGTTACATACAACCATTTTGTATTAGTTAGCTGTGTTATGGTAATAAACAAGCTATAAATCTCAATGGCTTATAATAATAAAGTTTTACTTTCACTGATGTTTTATGTTGGCAGCTGTGGGTCTCTGCTCTACATGTTCTTTCATTCAAGGATCCAGGCTGAAGGTGAGACATCTACCTGGGACAGAAATTCTCAAAGCAGGGGGCAAAGCACAAGAGAACTGGTAGAAACAGACACAATGGCTATTGAAGATTTCTGCTTGGATGTGGTGTATGTAACTTCTGATCACATTCCATTGGCCAAAGCTCAATGTCCATGGAGTAGGAATCTCTATTTCACACAGTAGACACAACAAGTTACATAGAAACCCACAGAATGGAAGAAAATATTTGCAAACAATGTGACAGACAAGGGATTCATCTCCAAAATTTACAAACAGCTCATGCAGCTCAATATCAAAAAAGCAAACAACCCAATCAAAAGATGGGCAGAAGATCTAAATAGACATTTCTCCAAAGAAGACATACAGATGGCCAAGATGCACAAGAAAAGATGCTCAAGATCACTATTAGAGAAATGCAAATCAAAACTACAATAAGATATCTCACAAGATACCTCACACAAGTCAGAAAGGCCATCATCAAACAGTCTACAAACAATAAATGCCAGAGAGGATGTGGAGAAAAGGGAACCCTCCTACACTGTTGGTGGGAATGTAAATCGGTACAACCACTAAGGAGAATAGTATGGAGGTTCCTTAAGAAACTAAAAATAGAGCTACCATATCATCCAGAATCCCACTCCTGGGCATATATCCGGAGAAAACCATAATTTGAAAAGATACATGCACCGCAGTGTTCACAGTGCAGTACTGTTTACAATAACCAAGACATTGAAGCAGCCTAAATGTCCATCGACAGATGAATGTATAAAGAAGATGTGGTAGATATATACAATGAAATATTATTCAGCCATTAAAAAGAATGAAATAATGCCATTTGCAGCAACATGGATGGACCTGGAGATTAACATACTAAGTGAAGTAAATCATACAAAGACAAGAATCATGTGATATCACTTATATGTGGAATCTAAAAAAAATGATACAAATGAAATTATTTACAAAACAGACACAGACTCACAGACTTAGAAAACAAATTTATGGTTATCAAAAGGGAAAGGTGGGAGGAGGGATAAATTGGGAGTTTGGGATGAACATGTACACACTGCTATATTTAAAATAGATAACCAACAAGGACCTACTGTACAACACAGAAAACTCTGCTCAATATTCTGTAACAACCTAAATGGGAAAATAAGTTTAAAAAGAATAGATACATGGATATGTATAACTGAATCATTTTGATGTACACCTGAAACTTATACAACATTGTTAGTCAACTATACTCCAATATAAAATAAAATTTTTTTTAAAATAGATGGGAATCATAATCCTTTTCCAAAAAAGAGAAGTAAATTTGAGGGAACACATATTCCGAGGTTGTACACCAGATGATGAAGTATTCCACAGAGCAACTGGAAAGCTGGAGGAGTTGAATTCCTGTCCAAGGTATGGCTGAGTAAATTGAATAATGAAACATTTTTTATCCACTTTAACTCCACAAAATTTCTGTATTTTTGTTAAACTGATGCCACTCAAATTATCTTTTAGTTTTATGATTAAATCATAGATTTGTGAATATTATTTCTATATAGAATTATAAAAAAGACAATGAGAGACAAGAAATGCATGAGATGTTTTAATTAAGCATAGGATTAAAACTGGGAGCCAAATTTGACATCAGATTAGTTCTGAATATCGGTTTCTCAGTTGGATAGAAAGAGTTATTTAATTCCAATCATATTCATGCAAAATAAAACTCAGAAAAGAATTCTGTATAAAACATTGGAATCTGTCAGACTATGTGATTTTTCTCTATTTGTATGCATAGACTAGGCAAGTCAGACTGCAGACTGAAACTTTGTCAATGTCATTGTACCACACTTATTAAGGACAGTTTGCCTGTACCTCTTATCCAAATAGCTATCGTCTTCAATCAATAGACTGTCTGGTGTTAAAATTCTGGCACTACTGAACAACAAAAAATTTTCTCACCTAGATATAAGATAGAAATAAAATATGTTGCAATGATTATTTAATGATTTTTCTTATAAAACTAAAAGCATAAAGTGTAGTTCTTGTTCCAAAAAAAAAAAAGGCACCGATTGCTCTGAGTAGAAAGCCAAGACTCTAGAAATAGAACTAGAACTGTACTGTTATATATTCACCTCTATGTTTTGTCATTTTGTATTCAAATATAAAGTGGTACATGTGGAGAAAATGTCCTTAAATTTTAAGGCAAAATACTCAATTAACTGATGTCAGGTTTCCAATGTGATACCATATGACACAGATATACTTTCACTTTTCCTCCTCAACATCAATATTGTAATTGATAAAAATAAGCCAGATGTAGAACTACAAAGCAGTAATCCATGGGTGGGAGGGGGGACAAATTGAAGTTTTTGAGGAATTAGAATGTAGGGCAGTAAAAATATTGCTGTAACTTTCCCAACTCTGTTTCATTTTGTAAAAAACTCATTTAATATATACATAGAACATTTTTTAAAGTTTCTGGCATGAGGAGTAGCATGTTACAAATAGTCTTATATTTGAACTCAACTGTACAGCTATGTGAAAGTCAATTAAGCTGTTTGAGCTTAATGTATAGAGTGGGGGAAAGTAAGACATATCTCAAAATAGTGATGAATTAGAGAATGCATATAAAGAGCCTATCATAGTTCTTGGTACATAAGTGACATTCAATTTTTTCAAGTGTTTAGTGTTGTTATGGTTGTTTTTATTGTTTACTAACAGAAAAGTTATTAGAACCTCTATAAGCTATTCTGGTGCTTATTTTAAACAGAGTGTATTCAACACATTTTGGGAATATGTTCTATACAAGGCAATATGTTAAGGGCTGTGAGAGATATTGATACAAAAAACAGGGAACTTGTTTCCATCCTATTGTAAATGTGGAATTGATAATGGATGAAAGGACTTAGCTAGAATAAAAACTAGAGTTATTTTGTTGTCACTTTTGTAACTGAATAAAACAGAAGAGTCCTGTGCATTATGGAAGTTTTAGCATGCATGAGACAATCAGTGGCCTTCCTCTGCACACTTTTTGATTATGGAAGGTGTACAATGGGAACTAGATATTTGGTCTTTGTCCCTAGCTCCTGACACAGAGCTCTTAAGTTCTTTGTAAATTCCTGAGTGACAGGAGCATCTTTTGTTTTAATGAGGCAATTCTTGGTGGGCCGCAAGGTAGCTTCAGGATGGGGACTTGTCACAAGAAAGGCCAGGCACGATTAGAGGCTTGAAACTTTCATCGCCACCCCTTTATCTCTGAGAGGGGAGAGAGACTGGATGTTTAGCTATCACTAATGGTGCATGATTTAATCACTCATGCCTATGTAATAAAACCTCCATCAAAACCCCTAAAGAATGGGGTTTTGAGAGCTTCCAAGTTGGTGAACACAAGGAGGTGTTGGGAGGGTTGTGCACCCCCCTTCCCAAATGCCTTGCCCTGTGCATCTCTCCCATCTGGCTGTCCCTGAGTTGTATCCTTTATAATAATCCAAAGTCAGATTTCCTAGGACTAGTTAAACAATGCTAACTTTAACTTCAAAATGTCACAAAGGTGTACAAGGAATAACAATAGGTATAGGATTATTTGTCTGGAAAAGAAACATTTGCCTAATAACTGCTTTAAATAAGCAGTTAAATAACTGCTGTTAAAAGTTTTATTTGAGTTCAATGATAGAAAAATAACAGATTTTAACTTCATCTGGACTTACTGAGTCTAAAGATAACGATGAACACTTGAAAGGTGTCCTTTTACAATGATGTAGGGAAAATTGCACACGGTTTAAAGAATGTAGAGACTAAACTACTTTCAATATTTCCCGACATATTCAATCATTTCACATTTATCTAATTAACAGATGGGCGTGATAATAGATTAAAATCTCACAGCTTGTACTCCCATTAGAGAGTCATATATTCTTTAAGTATATAAATAGCAAAATTCTGACCCATAGATAAATAAAAGATTACAGAGTCACTCTTATGGACTTTTCAAACTAAAGATGAGAAACAGAAGTTGAAGAAATAGACCTAATGTTAATTCTCTCAAATAAACCAATATCAATTTTATTAACTTATTGTAATTAAGTCAACAGAACTTTTACACACTCATTTAAAGAGCCAAACTGTCAATACTATGATAGAAGAACCTATCTGTGTGAGTGCTTTGGATAAACATTTTTTGTCATTTTTGTATCAGATAAAAATCTTAGCTGCAGTTTCTAATGCCAAGGCAAGATTATTCTTTACATGGAATGAGAACATGCCTAGAAATGTGACATGTAAAGAGCTCTCAGCACTGTTGACTCATATTCTGTAAGTTTTCATAACCTGAAATGGACACAGGTCGTACCAGAGGGAAATAGTTTCTTTGATTAGATTAACATAAGGCCACAATTTTGCCACTGGAGAGTGTGTTCATGTGATCCCTCTCACTCACAGATTGTGTGCTATGACTTTCTATTCATTCTTCTTCCCTCCTCTTTTCCTCTCCTCTTTCTGATTTCAAGTGTTCATCTGCAAACATTCACCTGCTATTTCCACTAAAAGATTCTGTTGTCCAAAATTTCTATACAAAATATTCCTACTCCAAAGGACAATGATGGAAATAAAAATAAGAGTAGAAAAAGATCAGTATGTAGCTAACCGTTATCATAGTTAAAAAATAGTACCTGTAAATACCATCATAATCATTGCTTTGAAAAGGCTGAAAATTAAAAAGGAAAACCATTTCAAATATAAAAAATAAAACCTGACAATAAAAATAGATTTAATTTACAGATAAAACTAATGAATGTCTTCAGATAAATAATTAAGAACAAATAACTCCTATAAAAGGAAAATCAAAATTGCATATGAAAACAGATTATTCTAGAAGATTATATAAAGGAAATAAAATCATACATTCAGTAAGAATTAATGAGTTCTTATTAAGTCAGCAGCAAGGATGTTAATTTTGACTATGACAATGGGGTAGTTTGCTGTTTTCTGTTTCAAACAAGAATAGAAGAAAACTAATTTGCTAACTGAGAGCACTAAATTATGAAGTGGTTTCCTCTAGAAATGTGCTTTCATTTTTACTGTTCCTACATTCAAGAGAATACACAAAATGTATTTGTTGATCCAGTTATTAGTTAACTTCAAATGATCTCTTAGAAATCTTTTTAGTTTCCCACAGGCTCAAAACAAGAGAAATAATTAAATCTTTCTATTTGTATCACAGAAAAATTTGAGACTAATACAAGTTTATACCCCATAGAGCTAGCAATAATTGCAACCAAGAAGTGGGAAAAAATTAGGAATCAAGAAAAAAGTAATTCCTAATCGTTGAGTTCTCACTATTCACCGTCAGGAAAGCAGTGCTGATTAAAAGTGCTCAGAGTGCCATCAGAACTGTGTCAGGCCAGTGGGGCACTGATTTTCAACTCACAGCAATATCATGTGAGCATTTCATTTGAAAAGTACATGACCCAATCCTGAAGAAATATTTTACGTATTTATTTGCCTTGAACTTAACTCAGCATTTTTTCCATCAAAAGGCCATGATTTCAAGACAGCTTTCCAAGAAAATAAATTATCCTTTTAGTGTGACAGTGAAGAGCCCAACAGTCTAGGAGCTTTCTAGTTGGAGTATATTGAAATTGAAAATGATGGTTAAGTCTAAAATATATAATTCACCCTAGGTTCAATCCACATACCACAAAACAGAGAATGCACTAAAGAAGTTCCATTCAACTCATAAATATTAAAAGTGATTAAGTGTAGCTACCAATCAGATTTCTGTTATTATTTAACTGACAACATCATCGACAATGGTTTAAAACTGATGGAAAAACTATAGGAAATCAAACTAGGCATCAGTAAACCACTGAAGAAAACAAATTTGTAGATGACACAGTGAGATGTAAGCAGGTAACATTAATTTGGGATCAGCACTTTATGAAAAATATTTTTTTTGGATTTTTAAAATTCAAAAAAGAAGCCAAAGTACCATTACCAAACATAATACCTTTAATTAAAAATTACAAATTCCATGCAAGTAATTATCACTGAGTTGTACATTAACCTTCATTTAGTTTTCAGTTGTTCATTGAGCTGAAAATTCACTATTCTATACCTCAGTTTCTTCCTCTGTAAAATCATATCACATAAGGTTGCTATGAAGATCAAGTTAGTCAATACATGTAAAGCAGTTGCCTTGGTTCCAGGTAAATAGTCAAGTAATAGCATATATCATGACTCCAATATGAAAAAACTGCAATTTACTATGAACCCTATTATATTCTGGGAGCATTCTATTACTTCTGATACATTTTCACAAACCCTCTAGTGACCCTAAAAAATTTTATTATCCCTGATTTATAGGAAATAAGCACAGACAGATTTGATAGCTTATAAAATTAGTTAATAGAAAACTCAGGATTAAAATGAGTGTTTATCTGACCCCGAAGCCCATATAATTTCAACTATACCAGTGGTTCTCAAACCTTAGCATACAAAAAAATCTCCTGGAAAGCTTGTTAAAATAGTTTCCAGTTCCCATCATGAGAGATTCTGAGGGAGAAGGTTGAGGTGATAGCCATAAATTTGCATTTGAGACAACCTTACAAGTAATACCGATGCTCCTGGTCTAAGGACCACATTTTTACTGAACTATACCATAGAGTCTCTCAGAAAATGCTTGAGAAACTGGTAGTAATTACTTCCCTGTGTGAGGTACCTTTATGAAAATTTGTAGACTCATCAAAATGCTAGATAATGCATCTATATTCAATTTTATCATTTAAAAATTCAGGCTTTCGGAAGTTCGGCTTTAGTAATTTTGTATCTGAGCAAATTGTATTGCCTCTTTATTAGATGGGTGTTTTGAATCCCTTTCCCTCCAATAAAAAAATCATTCTCAGACCAATATCAGTTTCCTAAATTCTCTAGCAAGCCAAATGTTAGAATTTCCAGAGAAATCTCTAAACAGGGAGATTTTATGAACTCTATATTTAAAATTAAATAATTGATAAGATATGCAAATGAACACAATACTTATGCTAGAATGCTGTTGTCTCCACTGCTATAGATACATAACACACTCAATACACATAAAAATTTCAAATGTTCTTGGTAAGAATTCTTACTGATTATCGATTCATTTCTATGCGGGCACTTTTACCTAGATGAAGGTATTCATCTATCCTAGTCTTAAATGCTTTAAGGAAAAGATACAATGAACCTCATGGGTAGTAGATATTACCTTTTTTGATTTATCTGAATACATCTTCTGATCAAAGAGCAATAAAGAAGACCAATGAAAGAGAAAGTACACAATTAATTAATTAAACAAAAGTTTCAACAGTTCTATTTCTCAGAAAGGACTTCTAGGGGTCCTTAATCTGGGATCTATGGACATCCCTTCCCCAAAGTAGTTGATCTGTGAGCCTGAAACCCTAAGTAACTATTTGCATATTGTTGACAAGTACAGCTTCCATCAACTCAGTGACTCAAAACAGGTTCAGAACCATTGATTTACCTCATGAATTCTGTCTTCCTGCAAAAACTCATTCCTCCTAGTTGTGCCACTGAGAATTTTACAGTCTAAAACTTTGATACTCCTTCAACATATCAGGTTTTTTAATTAATTTCAAAGCAGGAATCCTGTCCTCCCCCAATTGACATGTCTTCTCTTTTACAGCCTAAAGATTTTCCCCACCATTCCAATTTTATGTGCTTTCTGTATACTTGTGAATTTTCTCTTTCAGACTTCCTAGGTATATATATTTGAGGCATATTACTAACCATAGCATTTTTAGTAGACTGAATTTATGTAATTAATTTTCCATTATTGTAAACCATACCAAGTATAAGTTATATGTAATTTATTTTCTGCCAGTATTTACAATAATAGAAAAGGATAGCATTTTATATATTCCCTAACTTTAGCCCTTTTCTATTTGGCCTATTGCTTAATCTCATGCTGGAAAAAGATCTTCAAACAATTCCATAAATATTTTACATTTTTCACTTGCTCTGTGTTAATGTACTCAGCTGCATTTCATAATAAATAATACAGTCACACAAAATAGAAATAGTATACATTTATTTATACAAATAGGAATATTCATGCTTAATCTAATTAAACATTCTTTTATTCTTTTTTTTTTCTTTTTTCTTTTTGCGGTACGCGGGCCTCTCCCTGTTGTGGCCTCTCCCGTTGCGGAGCACAGGCTCCGGACGCGCAGTGGCCATGGCTCACAGGCCCAGCCTCTCCGCGGCATGTGGGATCCTCCCGGACCGGGGCACGAACCCGCGTCCCCTGCATCGGCAGGTGGACTCTCAACCACTGCGCCACCAGGGAAGCCCACATTCTTTTATTCTTAATGGCAAAAGTTTTAAAATCTTTTCTCCTAACTTGAAAGGAACTTTCAGACAACCTGCAGCAGCAGCAGTTTTTAAATTGTCTCTTTCTATACTGCACATTGTGCTACGAGGTTAAGTACAGCAGCATACATGAAGAAAATGAAAATGTAAGAGTGTCCAGGGACAATATATATTTTAAAACTGATACAGGTTAAGAAAAAAAGGACTCGGAGAACAGAGAGGATAGAGATTGCCAAGTAGACTGCAAATTTTACTGTTTTCAGGGATAGTGATTATAGCTCATTGCCCTTTGGAGTATCATGCATAAGACAAGAGGGCATTTATTATCCTTATTATTTAAAGGTACTACAAGTTGATTTGCCATAAAAAAATAACTAGAAAAACTTAAAATAAAAACACATTTAGTTTAACAGTGAATCGTGACTACCCATTAATTCCTCAACACATATCTATTGCTCATTTGGCTAACACTCAAAGGAACCCCAAATATAATTGAATTTTAATGAGAGAAAAACTAGAGAGAGAGGACAAAAGTAAATGTTTGATGATTGTTCAAGCTAAGAATTTTGCCCAGCATTTGACCCCTTAGTCTTTGTAAGATCTATAATGATGCTAATCATAATTTTACTAAATGTCGTAACATATTTACTGAAGGCTTACAATGTAACAGCCACTGTGCTTAGTATCTTAAGTGCATTACCTCATTCACCACTGTCAGATAGGTCAGGGGTTGCCAAACTAGAGCCTGGGGGCTAAATCTGACCTGCCACCTGTTTTTGTAATGAAATGTTTACTAGAGTACAGTCATGCTTATTCATTTATATATTGTCTATAGCTGCTTTCATCATACAATGGCAGAGTTGGATAGTTGTAGCAGACCTTATATTCTGCAAAGTCTAAATTATTCGCTTATATGGCCCACTACAGGAAAAGTTTGCCAACTTCTAATATAGATTTACTGATTTGCTTTTCTTATGTTGAGAAAACTAAGGTATCCAGTCTACTGTGGTAGGCAATGTTCTATAACTATCCATAAAAAAACAAAAAAGTTCATTGGTTAAATAATGACCATATAATAACTGTCCCAATAAGAAAATGTGTAGCTCTTCCCTCTATGGCCCACATTCTGCAGCAAACAGTGAAGTCATAACATGTGAATTTTAGAAAATTTAAAGTAATCTATGAAACTTGTATTTTGAAATGTATTATTTGAAACTGATGAATAAGAAAAATTAAAGGGACAAAGTATTTTTATCTTAAATATTTGCTCCTCCAAAAGGCTTTCTGACAGCCTTCTCTGAAGAACTGTTGCAATTGATTTTCAGTCCCTGTCTATTGAATCACCGTGTTTATTTAATTAAAAATTTTCTCAATTTTTAGCTGTCTTTTTTATTTGTCAACTTACTGTGAATCTTCTTCCATTCTGATATGTTTCATAAGGGCAAGGATCGGATCTGTCTTGTTCATCCCTGTATTGCCAATGCCTCAAAGAGTAAGTGCTCAAATACCATATGCTAACACATATATATGGAATCTAAGAAATTTTAAAAAATTTTAAAAAATGGTTCTGAAGAACTTAGGGAAGGACAGGAGTAAAGACGCAGATGTAGAGAATGGAATTGAAGACACGGGGAGGGGGAAGGGGAAGCTGGGACCAAGTGAGAGAGTGGCATGGACATATATACACTACCAAACGTAAAATAGATAGCTAGTGGGAAGCAGCCGCAAAGCACAGTGAGATCAGCTCGGTGTTTTGTGACCACCTAGAGGGGTGGGATAGGGAGGGTGGGAGGGAAGGAGATACAAGAGGGAAGAGATATGGGGACATATGTATATGTATAACTGATTCACTTTGTTATAAAGCAGAAACTGGCAAACCATTGTAAAGCAATTATACTCTAATAAAGATGTTAAAATACATACATACATATATATATATATATTTGAAGAATAACAGGAAGTAAAGGAGGTGGAGGAAGAAAAATAAAAAGAACAAACTCTATTTTTAATAGACAAGGAACTGAGAGAAAAGAATTTTAGGCGGAAGAGAAGAACGAACATAGCCAAAGAAAATGTTTGCTTTGCTGTTCTATTGTTTATTGCTATGCATAGAATAGAATAGAGTAGAATAGAATAGAATAGAAGAATAGAATAGAATAGAATAGAATAGGAGTAAAATATCCTTAAAGAAAGAATGCAGAAGAAGAATTTGAGGAATAATATATTTCCTGTAAATGTTGATCAACTTCTTTCACCTAAAGTAGTCATTTATGAATAAATTCTAGCATAAGACTATCTTACAAAGGAGAAGAAAACAGAATAAATATGGTTCTAAACCTGTAATTTCAGAACATTGGAACTTTAAAGGGCTGGCAGGAATAAATTTCCATTAAGAGTGGACCTAAATGAAACTACTAAAAAGGGTGTTGATCTAAAACTGAGCAAGATTAAAATGGTCTAATGAGTCATGAAATTTTATGAAACTAGTAAAAATACTATATCTAAATAGCAGTCCTTGAATCCAAAAAGATGCTATCTTGTTTTCAGAAATAATCCGATTATCTTTGGGCATTATTAAAGTTGCAGAGGCAAGTTTTACCTAGAAAAATAATGAGAAATTTTAACTGTTTTGAGACTAGAGTCCTTGTACTCTACCACTTGGTGTCCTGCTACTAACACAGTACTAAGAATAGAATCCACCCATTCAACAAATAAATGGATAAGTATTTCCGAGAACCTACTACGTAACAGACATTTTCAGATATCGTGAGGTGCCCTTCTTTCTAGGGTATCACATGCTCTTGGGGAAGGCAGGTAAGCAAACACACTATTTCTCTCTATAATGATGTGAGTCAATAAAGACGTATTCTCAGAGTGCTAAGAGAGGAAGCCCTTAATAAACACAAAAATAATTAAAGATCACACGAATGACAGCAAGCAATATTGTTTGGTATAGAAAGGAAGTCAGCCCAGCCACCATCACTTGTGTTTGGCAGCCACCCAAAGACAGGAAGAAGAGAGAAATAGCTTTATAGTGGAAAAAAGGGAAGGTTTCAGTATGCCCTAATTGGAGACTATTGGCATGGGGAAGTTATAAGTGGACTAACTAGAAGTGGAGAATACTCTGTGATTGATTAGGGGTGCATATTTGGTTCTCTCCAGTTGGTCCTAAGTTGGAAGCAGGGGCAAAACTTAGGGAAGCTGTCAGCTATTGATCAAGAACTGGTTGGTTGGTTGCTGATTGCTACAAGGGTTGTTGTTTGGCTGTCTAACTGATTGCTACAGATTGTGGATCAGAGTTCTGTTTTTATACATTGTCTACTTGTATATTCAGTCTCTCAAGTGCATATTGATGGTGAAGAAGAACTTAATTAACAAATTAGTTTCAAAGTCCAACTAACTTGCCCTCTCATTTTCCTTCCTCTCTTATAACGTGAATCTAACTTACACTTTTAAAACTACATATAAAAGAAGTCATTAGCTAATGAAAACTTGTTTAATTTCCAAAAAGACTGAGTTATAATGTGGGAAGATCAGTGCTACTGCATAGAGAATAATAAATGAACAGATTGGCCAATTCAGAGGCTTATGATAAAAAAATTATTTTTTAAAAGCTAAACATGACAACTCATAATGGCTGTACTGGTACATTAATGATTATATTTTAAATTTAAAAAATAACAAATGTATCTAGTTAACAAAGTGGGAGGCGCTATTATCACCTAACTATCAAATAATTATATTCCTCACATATCCCCCATGTTTCTCTAATTGCTCTTTTTAGTTTATAATCTGGAAAACATCTTTTTTGATGCACAGTTTTACTGCTTTTTGTTTTTTAGTTCACTTCATCTTCATTTATCTTGATTCTCAACAAAACAACAATTTTAAAAAGGAGTAAAAAGACTGCAGAACAAAAACCTATTCAACCACCTAAAAACTACTTGAGAGTCCAGATGGTGGATCAGGTAGGGGGAAGGGGAAAAACAGTTATATGTACCCCATACCCTGTTATTTACTTGCTGCAAGATTACTTAAAATAGCAGATATTTTGCATTTTTGTTATTAAAGACATGTTGCTGAAGGCCGATTTATAAGTGACAGACAAATGTTCAAATGTACTCATAATATGCCATTATGTATGTATCTTCTTACCACATATATTTTCTTTCTACTGCTCACAGTTTTAAAATGTACAACATAATTAATATAAACTTAATGGTTCATACTCAATATAGTTTCCCAATTTTATATATAAATTATACCAGCTTTTGCTATCTTGCTTCAAATAGACTTCAGGAAATATGTGAATTGCTGAGCTCAAAAACTTAAAAGCAAATTATAGTTTCTGATGCAAAGTCATACACTTCTCAAATTGTCATAAATTCAGAATAAAATGATAAGCTCTGCTCTTTAGCAACTTCAGAGGCATCTCAGCTTTTGTTAGCAAACTCTTTTTATATAGGCTGATAAACCTGTAGATCAAGGTACTTTCTCCTTAGACTAAGTGCCACAAAATACGCCAGTTCATATTGGATGAACAGAGCACCCCTTTGGAATAACTTTAAGATTGCTATAGCAAGTGATATTAACACTGAATATGTGATAACCACAAACCTTCGTATGTCTAATTATCTCATTTGTTCGTGGTTCTTCAAAACAATGTTAACTTCGAGTTCACAGATACCCTTCAAGGATTCCACAAGTCTTTGAAATTTTATGAGGGCATTTTCCCCATACATTTTCTAAGATTTATTTAAACACATTGGTCATTTCAAATAATATTTTATCTCTATATTAATGTTAATACTTTCTCTTTTAAGTTAACATAATTTTACATTATGTTATACTTTATCTTATATTTTAATTTGATTTTACCTTTAATTTGATTTTCCAATTTTAAGTAAGGTCATAGATTATTTTATTTCTTTCATCCATTCATCCTTATTACCACTATAGAGTTAGGGATTTTTGTTCCCAACAACAGAATACCTTCTAAGCAGGAAAGGATTTATTAAGGGCATTAGGTAGCTTAAAGAATTTCTATCTCAGACAAAGAACCAAATTTGGATGATAGACAGCTAGGAAAATTGCAGTCAGAGCAGAACTTCAGTACTTCTCTAGTGAAAACTCCACTGTGGCGTCTGTCTGCCACCTATTACACTATGGATCAAGTATTCGACAGCTACAAGGCCCCTGTGCCAGATATCTGCTCTTCCAGATCTACTTACCCTTCTCCACTCTGCCTTCTGCCCCAAGAAGCTGATCTTCCAGACTCCACTAACAGGCTAATGACCCCTGTAGCTTCTCCTTGGATAGACCAGGGGGATATTGGGAGAAGACTGGAAAGAAGAAAGAGTGAGTTTGTGGTATTTATTCATTTAGGTTCCTCCCTGTTGTGTTAGGTTGCCTCAGGATGGCTGTGGTCCTCAAGGCAACTTGCCTTACACAACTCTCTCTCCCTCTGGATTCCAGTAACCTTACCACCTTTCTCATTTCCTTGGGATAGGGTCGAGGTACATCTCCACTGCTGTTAGACCAAGGTTCTTGCTGTATTCATTGAAATCTCTTACATACCACTCAGACCTTTACAATTAGTCCCTTTGTAAATAGACAGTGGGTCATTTGTCTCCTGTTGATACTCAGACTGATCAAAACCAGATTTTCATTTTTGTTATTGAAGACATGTTTAGCTATCCCAGAAAAATCAAAATTCTCCCCCACAAGATGCTCTCTCCCTACATTCAGCTATGTATAATGTAACTTATCTCTGGCTTCCAAATCTCAACAGTCTCCCTGGTAGACCTCAGATAACATGAAGAACATAAGCTGCAAGGAGTTTGGAAAATTTAGTTTTAGGTTTTAAGCCACAATAATTTAGGAAAACATACCAGAAGGGGATAAAGAAGATACTGCATGAGCCAGCATACCATTATATACTATAAACACTAAAATTTACTCATAAATATTTATGAAAAGTTGACCTCCTATGGAGTAGTAGTATTTTCTACAATATTTATCATGTATATGCTTTGCCTGTATTGTTTTATGTAGATATTTAGATTAGTAATCAAAGAGAGCAACTCAGTAGTAACCAAGGAAATGTATATATTGACTATCAATAGCATAATAAGGCTTAAAAGGTCAGGTGAATACTGGTTTTGTTATTTTATATTCAGATTATTTTTATATATACAATAAATAGAATTGAAGTTTATTCTATCAAATGCATCCTCAAAAATGTAGATATGAGTCAGGTCCCGTTTCTTCCCTTGTGAATTGGGTGCTGAAAATATTAGACAGTAGACAATGGACTGTAGTCATAGAGAATATTTTCAGGATGTAGTAGATTGACAAGATAACAATTCTTCATTTCTCCAATGAAGAGACAGATTCTATTCCTTAATCTACGAATATGGATGAGCTATGTGAATTGCTTTTGCCAATAAGTTATTAGCAAATTGTGGCACAAACAGAGATTTGAAAATCATTTGCACATTGAGGCTTAGCCACTTGCCACTTTGGGGAGTTCTTGTTATCATCATCGTATGAATAAGCCTTGGTCAGCCTGCTAGATGAGGAGAAACACATGACTCAGCTACCCTATCTGTCCAGATATCAGCCAGCCACTCACCAGAAAAATTTGTAAGGCCATCCTAGATCAGCCAGCCCCCAGTCAACCTGCCAATTAACAGCAGATGCATGAGCTAGTTCAATAGAGATGAGCCAAGGCCATCTCAGATCAAAAGAGACACCACTGAACCTGGTGCATATTGCAGACCCACAGAATCATCAGCTAAAAAATGGCTGTATTTTCAAGCCACTAAGTTCTGAGGTTTGAGGTTTTTTTACACAAACAAATTAACTGATATATAAATAGATACCTATAAGAGGTGTGCTGTTGTTGACTAACCTGAAATATGTGGCACTGGATTTAGGACTGGGTGGTAAATTAAAGCTGGAAAAGCAGTGAGGAAACTGCTGCAAAAGCTGAAGTGAAAGAACAATTGGCAAAACTGTCACCTGTAGTGACACAGAAGGCAGGAAACTTACCGACACACTTGTTGGCATTGACAAGATAGCTCCCAAGCAAAATGTTCAAAGTGCCAGTTGGCTTCTTTCAACTTCAAGGATAAAGTGTGGCAAGAGAGAGATAAGATAAAAAGGAACCATTCTCTTCTCAGGAAGAATTTAAAGGAAAATTGAAGCTGTAGGACTAGGCCTGGAAAACAAAACTGATTTTCATTTCCAGTATGTCCAACCAGCAAAATATTTTCAAAATAAAATGAAAACAAGCATCAAATCAAGGATGTGTCTGTAAAACCCTTTGTTAAAATCCTGAAAGATTCAAGGGTGTTGAATGGCCTCTCCGAGATACACACAAGGCCTCTAAAAATAATGAGTGTGGTCACACAAAAGCTTAATCCCCCAAAAGGCATTTATTAACTCTACAGAGAGAGGCAGTTTCAAAAACAATTGAGATTTTGGATTTTATTGATTAGAGTGGACTAGAATCTGAAAACCCACCAAAAATTTATGGTAGTTTTATCAGTAAAAGGGCCACTAGTTTAGCTGAAAAGAAACTGAGACTTAAAATTTCAACAACAAAAAATCCTCTGTCTCTCAACTCTCTATGGGAGGAAGCAAGCTAAGAAAGCTACTCAGTTGCAAACGAGGCAATTTTTGTGGGAAAAGCAAGAACATTTATGAAGATAGAAGCAAGAGCCCAAATAATGGAGTCAAGATTCATGGAGAACTATGGACCAAGAAACCACACTCAAACTTAGAAATTTTGCACTGGGAAGTGACTTCTATGGAGCAGAGCTAAGCCCTAGTCAGAAAAACATTCCTGGCTCCAGAGTCAGAAGACCCAACAGCATTTGGCCTGTGGGATTTCAGAACTGCATGAATCAGTGTCTGTTATCTGCCTCCTGCTCTTCATTTTTTTTGAGCAGAAAAGTCAATTATAATTACCTTATCTATCCTTGTCTCACCATTGTATGTGGGGGACAAATAACTTGTAATTTTAGTTCACAGTTTATGAACTTTAGTTCATGAGAGCAAAAGGAACACATCCAAGAACCATATTCAGACCTTTTTTTTTTTTTTTTTGCGGTACGCAGGCCTCTCACTGTTGTGGCTTCTCCCGCTGCAGAGCACAAGCTCCGGACGCACAGGCTCAGCGGCCATGGCATGGCTCACGGGCCCAGCCGCTCCGCGGCATGTGGGATCTTCCCTGACCGGGGCACGAAACCATGTCCCCTACATCGGCAGGCGGACTCTCGACCACTGCGCCACCAGGGAAGCCCATATTCAGGCCTTTTTAAATCATGAGATTCTAGACTTCCATCTAAAGCTGGAACTCAATGAGGCTTTTGGGGAGTCAAGAGGAGATGCGGGTATTTTGAAAGTGAGAGGAAAGTGAATTAATTGCTATCAAAGGACAGACTGTAGTGGGTTATTAAATTGCTCACCATGATCCTTCCTATCATATAAAGGCAGAATCTATTTTCCCACCTCTTGTATCTAGGTTGGTCATGTAATTTGCCATGTAAATGAGACTCACACATGACACAAGCATAGGGTAGAAAAGCTCTTGCATGTTTGAACTTACCTACTTGCAACCTGCACCAAGGACTTCTGCCACTGCCACCACGTGAATACACTTAGATTAGCCTATTGGTTGATAAGAGACATGTGACCTAGTTGTATTTATAACCCATCTGAGAGTCAAGAATCAAACATGTGAATAAAGTTATCCAGAATCAGCCAGGCCCAAATGGCCTTACAATTAACAGCTGAGGAATTAGTAAGCCCAGCTG
Source organism: Pseudorca crassidens (assembly GCF_039906515.1). Taxonomy (NCBI): domain Eukaryota; kingdom Metazoa; phylum Chordata; class Mammalia; order Artiodactyla; family Delphinidae; genus Pseudorca; species Pseudorca crassidens. The sequence continues at coordinate 100,387,715 of NC_090298.1, forward strand.
AGTGCAGCACAGCTCAAGGATGGCCTTGCAGAAACTACCTAACTAAGCAAAAGGTTGTTTTAAGCCACTGTATTTGTTACACTAGTTTGTTCCACAGCAAAGACAAAAAAATACACAGGACTAATCTACTTCAATATAGACACCTAGGTGTAATCATGAAAGAATAACGTGAAAGTTTTCTATATCTCCTGTTGAGAAGTCTGGACATCTAGATTGCTGAAGATTAGATATTTTTGTTTGTTTGTTAAAAGGAAAACATTTGGGGGGGAAAGTTGAAACTTTTTAAAAAACATATATCGACACTAGCCCAAGAAATACTATCTTAAAAACCAAGAGAATAAATTATATTGGGGGGAAAAAAACGTAGAGTTAGAGTTGAAAAATGTTGGAGGAGGTCATTCAGAGGATGTGACTGCCTATAGACGCAAAAGCTGAACCCAGGCAAGTGGAGGCTCCTCGACCCCTCCTGCCTTTGGAAAGTACACTATGCTCACTGTTTCCACAGCGGGAGTCGTTCTCAAGGATGCAGCCTTGAGAGAACAATATGTTGTTGAGACCATCTGGACGGTATACGTAACTGAACCCAGTTAAGGCCTCTATATAAACTTTGTAGATTCTGGCAGGTGGGTGAAAACAAGAATCGTACATAAATTCTCTTACTTATTAGAACTGCCACCTATCAATCTGAAGTAGTCTGCCTTTCTTTGGTCTCTCCTTGCCCTCTGTATATGGGGTCCAATTTTCAAACCAACAAAAGACCTAGTAACCAATAAATATACAGGTGACCTAGAGTATGTAACTTGACAGTTCTTTTCCTCTGCTGCTTATTAAGTAAAATAAGGGAGATTGGATGAGATGAAATCTGATTTTCCATCTAGCTTTAAAATATCTTTCCGATTCCATTTCAAATTTTGAGGCCTGTCTGACCATTATGCTAATAACAATGTCTTCCATAGCAGTTGAATTCATGTAACTATATTCTTTGCTAGAGGTATGTATGGAAGATTTATATATATATTTCAAGAAAGAAAATATGCACATTCCTAACTTTATTTATCTATCTATCTACATTGAGAAATAGAGGTTTGTATTTTCTAATATTAAGCAATTAGTTGTTTCACCAATCAGTCTATTGAAAAGTAGTTATGAAATACCTACTACATGTACTGTATTGTGCTTGACACTTTATAGGATATAAGAGGTGTTAGACCTAGAAATTGACCTCAAAGACCTTACTATTAATTGGAGAACAAACATATTTACTTATTAGAAAGCAAACTACAAGCTAAAACATAATACATGACAAGTACCAGAGATATCACATAGGTCAGTAGAGCTTAATGGTGAAGAGAGTCAGCTCTGGAGCCAGACTGGGGGAATCTGATCCTGGCTCCATCACTTACCTGCTGTGCAGCTTGGACAAGTTTCTTGACCTCTCTGGGCCTATTTCCTAATCTATAAAATATGTATATAAATCAATAGTACCCACCTCATAGACCATTATAGAGAATTAACATATACAAAAGGCCTACAACTGTTTAAATGCTAATACATATGAAGTCCTAAGCACAGAGAAAACGTTATGTAAGTATCGTGTATCTAAACGTAGACAGTAAGTGGCTGGGAATGATTAGCTACTCCACATGTACTGTTCTGAGAAGAAACAAAACCCAGCCCACGTATGCCTTAAATTTTAAAAATTAACAAATTTTTAATTAAAAAACCAGGCAACTTCCTGTTTTTAATTTCATACTCCATCTGTTAATCAGTTTTCAGAATTGGACAAAATTCCTTAAAATTTTTATTGCCTCAAATATTCCAATGCAGTTTTGTCATAGTAGTCTATATTATGAATGAACTCTAATGACAAGAAGTATGAAGGGCATATTTTAATCATAACGCTCATGTTGAGCCTGCTCTGCTTTCAAATGGCTGTTAGAATCTATATAGCCATAGCTGATGCATTATGATAGGCATATACGTGTAAACTCCCTATCTGTGCTGTGTGATAATGTATCTCTCCCAGTAGACTGACACCCAGTAGGCACTCAGTGAGTATTCTTGGAATAAATTACTGAATATATTGAAAGTAATTTTAGATGCTGTAGGATACTAAAGGCAATATTAAAAAGTACAAAGCTAAGTAGGAACTATTATTCAGATGGGAGTTCATTTTTTTAACTACATACACACATAAAACAAATTCTGCAGGTAAAAAATTAATAACTCATTAAAATTAATTAATAACTCATTCACATATTGAGATATAGGGAAGTCATTTCTAGCTTATACATGAGTTAAGTTGAATTTTATGCTAGCTAAAATAGCCTGTTTGTGGCCCATCATACGTACATTGTACATCTGCTTTAGTTATTTAAGAAAAGGGCACATGGACCAGAAGTAAAAAATGTCCATGTTAAAAATAAAGATTAAATGCCCCTCTTCCTGGGATGCCAATGCTGGTACTCCTCTGATGATAAACACTCCTTTCCCAGCTGCCAAGGCCATACTGACTCACTGCGTACATGCTGGTCTGTTCTTTTTTCAAAACATTGAAGAAATGTAATCCCGACTTTTGTAATGTTCTTTGTTCTGACAAGATGTAAAACTGTGCTGAAAACTTTGCTTCTCAGGAGCATCTTCTCAGAGTAATCTGGGAAGATGGTTTCCAGGCTAGTCCTTAGTTTGCCTCAAATACAACTCTTCTATTCTTATTATAGATTATTTATTGATTATTTTTGTTAACAGAGCCTAGAAGTTTATAGTGCCACAAAATTCACCTTAGAAGTGATTCTCAGCACAAGCCTGTGGCCGTAGGCCTTGAAGTGTAGTCTCTGGATGGCAGCATCAGCATCACCTGGGTGCTTGTTAGAGATGAAAATTCTCAGGCCCTATCCCTGAACTGCTGAGTCAGAAACTCTGGAAGTGGGCCCAGTAATCTGTGTTTTAATCAATTCTGCGAGTGTGTCTGTTGCGTGCTAAATTGGGAGAACTCTGGCTTAGAGCAAATTTGTGCTCCTCAAGGGCTTTTCTTTCAGACTTCTAAAAGAATGACATTGTTCTACCTTGAAAGGAAATGACAATTCTTGGGTTATTTTAGGACCTGGTTCCAATACAAGCATACCACATTTTATTGCACTTGGCTTTACTGCACATTGCGGATTTTGCATTTTTTACAAATTAAAGATTTGGGACAACCCTGCGTTGAGCAAGTCTGTCGGTGCCATTTTTCCAACAGTATTTGCTCACTTTGTGTCTCTGTGCCACATTTGGTAATTCTTGCAATATTTTAAACTTTTTTATTACTATCATATCTGTTATAATGATCTGTGATCAGTGATTTTTGATGTTATGTGTCAGAAATATTAAGATTCACTGAAGGCTCAGATAATGCTTAGTATTTTGGCAATAAAGTATTTTTAAATTAAGATATGTACATTGTTCTTTTAGAAATAATGCTATTTACATACTTAACAGACTACAGTATGGTGTAAACATAACTTCTATATGCACTGGGAAACCAAAAAATGCATGTGACTCGCTTTATTGCGGTGGTCTAGAACTGAACCTACAATATCTCTGAGGTATGCCTGTATTACAAAAATAAAAATACAAAAAGGCAAGCTCAGTCTTATTTTCTAAAAACAATAAAATGGAAGTGTTATACCAGGGAAATTTTTTCAAACACTTGGGCAGGACTTTTTTTAATGTGTTTTACCACATAACTTATGCTAAACATATTTTTTTTCCTTTCTTTTCATAACTGTTGCTTTAGTGAAGAGAACAAGAAATATCACATAGTACATAGGGAAAAGTCACCAAAGAAAAAAAGCCAAAAACTGAAGGTTGAAGAAGAGGTTAGTATTGAATTTCATTTCAAATACATAAAGATTTACAAAGCCACAAAATTCATCTAAGGAGGAGCTTGCATAAAATAAAAATAATTTATATGTAAAATGGAAGAACTGATTTTCCCAATTTAACTTCCAGTCAGAGACACACTTGTAAATTAAAAGCAGAGTAAAGGCAGGGGTAGGGGGAAGACAAAGGGAATTTAGAATCACAATCTTAAACTATTGCCAAGGTACTGTCTACATTACCATTTTTAAAAGTAATTGAGCATCTGTATAGGGAATAGCAAAGTATTAACCACTTTGGGAATTAGAATCTAGTATAGCTCCTGTTTTCACAGAGGACACAATCTACTTTGCAATGAAAGTGCAGGTTAAATGCCCTAGAGAGAAAACATAAATTTCATACTCTAAGAAACAATATTGTAGCCAGTTTTTTCCAATGGCCCACAAAAATATCTCTATTTTATCCAGTAAGATAAGATGATGTTGGTATATAATGCCTCAGACATATAGTAGGTGCTTTGTAAGCATTGTTATTAAATCTTACAGTACATTCTATTATCTTTACTTTCAAGCTGGAAATAGCAGCTCCTTAAATGGCTTTGTTAATATACCAAGGAGAAGGAGTTAGTGAACAAGAAAAAGAGAAGACACAATTTTCCACTATGCTAACAACAAAGGTTTCAGAGTTTGTCGTAAGAGGATTTAAGTCACCTAATGAGGAACAGTGGGAGACTATGGGACATGTGATAATGAAACTGTAAATAAGAAGCAACGTATCAGGAGAATTTATTGAACTCCAGAGCCACGTAAGTTATTCCAGAACATGTTAGCATGTACAGGAGGAGGCAGCAAAAGCCTGCGAAGCTTAGGTTTCTTCTCTGATGGGTGGGAGGATAAGATATGTATAAGAAAACTCAGAACAAGGTAAGGGCCAATTTTATGATGGATGATGAGGGCTACAGGGGTCAATGTCAATCAGAAAAAGATTCACATTGGCAGGTGGTATCAAGGTTAAGTTGGTTTGGGATTCCTTCTTCAGCTGTTTTTTAAGGATAAAATAATTATCTCTCTTGCTGCTTTCCTTTTCCTTCTCTTCCCACACTCCCCAAACCACAAATATTAAAGAGCTTACAGTGGTAAGGTAGAGGTAATATGATTAAAAAAGTTATAGAGTAAATGATAAGAGAACGGGGTATCATCAGTAGTCTGTTCTAAGAAACAATCAACCAAATAAGTGGAGGGGGGAAGAAAACGAGAGGAAAGGGCAGGAGGCAATTTTTCCATACAAAATGTCAATGGTTCATCATAAAAACAAAATTCAAATCTACAGAACTAATTAGAATTGCCACCAAGTTTGTCAATGGAACTGTAATTCTTACTAACTCACACTCAGACATCCTAAAATGGTTTACAAAGTGACTTTGCACACATTTTATTATTAATTCACACAAAAAACTTGGGTAGAAAACAGCTGCTCAAAAAGCTTGAGTGACTTGAGTAAAAGCTAACAGCTAGATGTTGGATAGAGCCAGAACTTGAAGCCAAATGTTCGAAATAGTGCTCTTTGAAGAACCAACGGTGAAGACGTTCTGGTCTATATTACATTAGAAAATGAGTTCTGTAGACGGAAGTAACTGCCATTTGTTGAGCACCAACTGTGTGGTAAGTGTTTTGCTCTCTGAGAGGTCTTCCAAGCCCAGCTGCTGAGTCCTAGGACCCATATATTATTATATGAGCCTCTACTCATATAATCAATAGCCTCTTCCTGTCAATACCCCTAATAAATAGAATGAGGTGGAAGTGAGGCTGTATAACCTCCCAGGCTGGGTCAGCTCAGAAAAGACAATAGTGTTTTTGCTTCTCTCTCTCTCTCTTTCTCTCCAGCATCTCAACCACCATGCTCTGAGGAATTCAGGCCATATACAGAAGCCATATGTAATTGTTCTAGACCATAGTCTCAGCTGACATCCCAGCCAACATCCAGCCTAATCTCCAGAAATGTGAGTGAGGAAGACTTGGCCAGGCACTGTCTGACTGCAACACATGTAGGCCCTGAGTGAGAAGAGTCGCATCAAACTCAGTAAGCCCTCAGAGTCATACGGAATCAAATAATTGTTGTTGTTTTAAGTCATTAAGCTTTAGGGTAATTTGCTTTACAGCAAAGAACAACCAGCACTTCATGTTTCACCAGAATTATTTTGTTACAGAAGGCAACTAGTTCAAATTGTGGGTGCTCTGTGGAAACCAACCAGATGATAAATATGTACTACCTGGTGAAGTCTGAAGCCTCATTGTGCATGGACAGGATTGTGAGGCAATGGCAGGGATGGCTACGTAATTTGTGGGCCCCAGTGCCAAATGAAAATGTGTGGACCCTTGCTCAGAAAGCAGGAAAGAAGTGCTCTTAATGCACATGGAAAGCTTGCTTTCTTTCACAGCATCTTTAACCCTTTGTTTCTTTATTTGTCATTCATGCCACTTTCAGTAAAGAAAAATTAACATTTTAAATGATGAGCATGATTTTTACTGTTTGTATTATGCGATGCTAGTTTCAAATGCAAATATCAAAGCATTGAACTTATATGCGGAATCACCAAATTTACACAATTCATATTATATGGCTCCTTCCCAGAGGGTACCACAGGCTGATAGAAGAGAGAGATGCAAGCCAGACTCAGAAAACCTGGAAGAAAAAAGAGAGGACCCTGGCCCACCCCAGGGTAAAGCCAGCCTAGGGAGTGTTCTGGGGCACAAGGACTGTGGGGCGAGTGTAGACCCTAACGGGTGACACAGGTGTGGTGCTGTCCAGTGATGCAGGGCATAAGTGCTGGCCTGCAGCAGATCCCAGAGCTGTTCCATGGAGGAGGCGGATTTGGAGAAGTCAGCCCCGTGTCTCTCTGGTGCATGGGCAAGCCCACCATGACACACAGGCGACCCCGAAGGATCTTTAAACTTCTGTGCTGGGAGGCACTCATGCCTGGATTAAGGGTGGACAAGAGGCCAGACGCAGTCTCCAGTGGATGGATCATGGAGCAGGGGCTGCTAGTCTGGGGTAGGGATGGTTAATATCATTCCAGGCCCCAAGACGCTGCAAGTTCCAGGCACCCACCCCGACCTTCCTGCACCCACACCCAGGCCCCGGTCAGGGATGGAGGATGGCAGAGATCACAGGGTGGGGGTGGGGAGAAGGAGATGAGTGGGGCCCAGGTGGCCAGGGAGTCAGGGAGCAGGGAGAACCAGCCAGAGAGACTGCAGCGAGCCAAGGCTCCAAGACCCTGTGCTTGCTCCATCATCTCATGAGATTTCGCTGACAAAACGCTGAAGATGTCTGTTAGGGATCTTGGAACGGAAAAGAAGAAGTATTGCCATAGTATACAATAGTCCCCCTTAATCCACTGTTTCATTTTCTAACGTTTCAGTTAGCTGTAGTCAACCATGGTCCAAAAATATTACATGGAAAATTCCAGAAATAAATAACGTGTGTTTTAAGTAGCCAGCCATTCTGAATAGCATGATGATATCTCACACTGTCCCACTTTGTCCTGCCCAGATGTGAATCATCCTTTTGTCTAGCACATCTGCCCATTAGTCACTTAGAAGCCATCTGGGTTATCAGATGTGTGTTCAAGCGACTCTTATTTTACTTAATAATGGCTCCCAAATGCAAGACTAGTGTTGCTGTCAATTCAGATATTCTTTTACTCTGCCTAATTTATAAATTAAACTATGTATAGGAAAAACATAGTATATATAGGATTTGGTACTATCTGTGGTTTCAGGCATCCACTGGGAGTGTTGGAACTTATCCCTTGCAGATGGGAGGAGACTCCTGTATATGCTAATATAATCCCTGGACTGGGAGATAGGGTTTCTGAATTCTGTTCCATTGTCCTTCTTAATTTTATATCTTTGGGGCACTGATCTTCTTGTCTACAAAATGAAGGTTTGCTCTGTGATTCCACAAGTCCAGTTATTTATTCTTTAATAAATATATACTTAGTGTCTGTTAGAGGCTGGGGAATGTGCTAAATCCTGAAATTACAGGGGTGGACAAAAGCAAAAGGCAGCTTATAATGCCATTAGGAGGAAGAATAGTCAATAAGTAATTACAAATGTAGTTCATCCCATAATAGAAGCACAGGAGGCAATGGGAGCCCCTGGGGGTAGGGAGTCTTCCTACACACTTCATCCTCTTTGAAGTGTGTATAGGAAGACTTCCCTGAGGAAGGAATGTTTAAGATGAAACTGGAAGGATGATCAAGAATTAGTTAAGTAAACTGTTTCTTGGTTTGTGGGAGGGAGAAGAACAGGTTGCACAGAGACACGGAGAAAAGGCAGAAGAAGGGCAGGGCATTCGCAGCAGAGAGAAGAGCATGGGCTGCAGTACTGACTCTTGAACAGATACTGACTATGTGAGTAACACACAGCCAATGCTAACATACTTAGGGGGAAAGAAAGTGGGTTCTGACTGACCCATGGGAATGTGATGACTTAAAACTGCAAACCAGCAGTGCGGTCTCAGAAGCAGGAAGGAGCAGACAGCAGACAAAACAAGTATTTTCCCCAAACACAAAACCTGAGATAAGGATTTGGGTTCAAGGAGTTCATTTTGGAAGGTATTGCAGGAAGCTCATGGGAATGTAAGACAGGGAAAGGACGATAGCTAATAAAGGTTGCTCTGTGGGTAACTGGAACTTATTCCTACTGGGGACCCTCTGAGAGATGGAATGGAACACTCCCTCAGAGTTGTCTCCTGTGGGGTAAGAACACTGAGGTAGTCTCACCAACTCCCATCCTTCATTGGTTTGGGATTGCTCCAGGGCAGATAACTCCCCAGTACTGCTGGTCTGGCTCATCTGTGGGTACAGTATACTCCCAGGACCAGAGAATGCCTCATGCAGAGACCAAGGAAGCCATTGACATTTCTCCCTGAAGGTGAATTTCAGGGTGGGCTGAGAGGATGGGAGAGGGGCACAAACACTGTCTGCGACAGTGTCTGATTGAGTGGCTCATTGAGCTGAGAGAGATAGGACATGGAGATGAGGATACAAGCAAATTCTGGAGAACACCATGGCCAAAAGGGGAGAGATATGGTGATAGCTGGTGCTTTCTAGCTCTCAAAATAAATTCATAGATTCACAAAGTTTTAGCACTCAATATTTCCATTACCATCTTACATGAGAAAACTGGACCTGAGAGGAGTTAAATCACTTGTCCAAAGTTTCACAGCCACCAGGGGTCTGAGTCTCCTAACATTTGCCCCTGTCTTCTTCTTTTTACCATTACATTCTTCTTCACTAACATGGCTTTCACCTTGAAAAGAAAGAAGAGGAAGAAAAAGAAGGGGAGGAGAAGGGGGAAGGAGAAGAGAAGAAGAAGGAGAAGGAAAAGAAGAAGGAGAAGAAGAACAAATGGGGATTGGCATGATCATCTTCATCCAGACAGGACATAATCAGCCCCTGGGAAATGGATTTACAAGTGAAGACAAAAGTCAGCAGTCAGGGGCTTCCCTGGTGGCGCAGTGGTTGAGAGTCCGCCTGCCGATGCAGGGGATACGGGTTCGTGACCCAGTCCGGGAAGATCCCACATGCCGCGGAGCATCTGGGCCCGTGAGCTATGGCCGCTGGGCCTGTGCATCTGGAGCCTGTGCTCCGCAACGGGAGAGGCCACAACAGTGAGAGGCCCGCATAGTGCAAAAAAAAAAAAAAAAAAAAAAAAAGTCAGCAGTCAGAATGAGAAGACCTCCACCTTCTTAAAATGTATATAAATATTTTCCTGCAAGAACTCCCTCTTTCTCCATTTTCATATCTTCTATAATTCTGAAGAAGTAAAACAAAAAAATTTCCAGAGAATTCTGCTACTGTGCTCTATATGTACATTAAGGTATATAGCATTTAAGGGAGAAAAACTGGATTTCCCCAGTTTGGTAATAAAGAGTGAGACTAAAAATTTAAGTGCAGCCATGTACCAGTAATCCTCCAAAGAATAAGCATATAACAGAGTAACAAAATTCTACTAGACTCAGATACATCATGGGCTTCTAGAAAATGATTTAAAGAGTCAAAAAATCAATATTAACACAACATGTAATCATTTATAGGAGGACAAAGTTCTCAGAACTGTATTTTACTTGCAGTCTAAAATTATATCTCGATATAGTACGAGAACATGGCTTTAGTCACTGGAGAGATTCTGCTGGCACAGAGTGATTTATTCAAGGAGTGTAGGAAGATTTGAAATATTAAAACCTTCAGTTTGAAAGGTTATTTTCTCTGCCTGGACTATAATTATATATGAAGGTAAAAATATGACATGAAAAAATAAGACATCTGCAAATTAAGGATACATTATAAGGTGAACAGAAATTTTTTTAAATAAGGTGAACAATAGAATTTTTCATTAAAGATATCTAACATACTAAATATATACTCGAATGAGGTTAAATTTAAGAGTAAGTCACTGTAATTGCTTCCATGATCAATTTTAAAAAGAAAAATGCTATAGAGGATGCTATTAGTTTAATGCTATTAGTTTAATGCTATTTAATGATGGCTACGTTTTCTAGAAGCCCAGGTAAGTTTTTGGCATATATCTCAACCTTTCCTAAGATCTTCCCAAAATGATTTACTCTGCCCAAATCTTTCTATTTAAACAGCTTCAAAGGATCATGGTTAATCTTGAATAGCTCATACATTTCTAAATTCAACTTCTGTCAGACTGATTTATGATTTTGAATTGGACTTATGTCAATTTGATTTTCGTTTCTGCTCCTGGCTGAGGCTATGCGTACTTACCATAACTGAGTTGTCACAGAGAAAGAAGATCCACAGGGACAGAGATGATATACCTCTCAAAGTGCCATTAATGGGAAATAAAAGAACAAGTCTTGTCCTTTGCTTTCAGTGGCCCATGAGCTTCAGGAAGCGGATGTCTTGCAGTACCAGGGATGAATTCGGTGTGTAGACGCCACTGAGATAAGTAAATAGATATATCCTGTGCATTCTGGGAATGTGACAGTTCCCATAAAGTTCCTCTTGAACTTTCAAAGAATGGCTGAGTTAGGATATCATTTAAGACTCATCACTTATGACCATTAAGAGATATTACAATTGTGTTCAGTGCTCCTTGCTACAGAGCAGTAGCCATTACAGTTGTCTTGATATTTCCCATTTTAACATAGACATTTTTCTTGTCCCAGGGAGAAATAGTTACCAGGGTTTGGTGGAGAAAAAATGTGTAACACAATAGTGCACCATCAGTATTCACAGAAATTTCCTAGCCAACAAACTTGAGAACTTGACAGTAAATTACTGACCTTTTTTAATACTTTGCCCTTTTAGGAACAAGATAGTAATTTTAACATTAACAACCGTTGGCCAAGATATAGAGTTCTATTTTCTCCATTTGGGATCTGCCATTATCACACATATTCCTCAAAGTCCTGTTATCACTGCTAAGCATAATTTAACTATTTTCTTTCTCTTTTTATTGTTAATTACTGTATTTGAATTCTACATATCTAAAATAAAAAATAAATATAGACTGTAGGTTTCTATTAAGGATGTCAATATTTTCTCAGATTATCATCCAACAGTGCAATGACAAGATTCCCCAAATGGTCTTTTGCTTATCTTTGATTTAAAAGCATCTGCTGAAAACATTACCTCTTTAACAGTTACAGTATAGTTTCTGCAAATTGCCACTGTTATTACCTCCTAGGAAAACACCAAAAGTTAGCTTGAAGAATATGTTTTGAAATTTTTTGAGAGGGAAATTGTTTCCACTGAATAGCTTCAGAAAACAGAACAAAAATATACCATGATTTTCAAGGACCCTGTCAGTGCCAGAAAATGTGCTTGTCTAAGTAGACCCTGAAGTACAAAACAAGACCATAAAATTTTACATTTTCTATAAACTTAAAACTATGACCATCAAAAACTCTCTGGCCACTTTCTTCACTCTGGATAGCAGCACTCAAATAATAGGGTATCCAGAGAGTTATGAAAGCTTACTCCTTACAGATCTTTAATAAAGAAAACAGCTTTGTCTTTGGACAGTTTATGTACAGTTCTCTAACTGGAAAAAATGTTCTAAGCCAATTGTAAAGGTCTAATGTCTTCCTAGAATTTTATATAAATTATATGCCCAATCCCGGAAGATGGTTCTATTGGTCTCAGAGGATCTCTGGCAGCCTTAATTCTACTTGCCAGTAGGACTCTGATATGAAATTAATCTGAATAACTTGGTGCTTCCCCAAATTATCAAATACTTGAGCACTTCAAAGCAACACGGAATTCTAGTAAGGAGCAGTGTAACTTTGTTGAACTGCAGATATTAACACAAGACAACGCTCCCGAGAAAGCTAGGCCACACATTCCCCACCTCATTCTAACAAACCGTGCACACAGTTCAAGTCTGTGTCTTGGTAAAATGACCAATTATGACAGGTTTTAGGCAATGCTGTAGAAGCAGCAAGTGTCAAAGCTCTGCCATACTACCTCTCCCATATCTATGGCTTCAAGTACCTCACTGTTCTTTGTCACATCACTGGTTGATAGAGCAGAAGGCTGCTAATAGCTCTGGGAGAAAGCAATGACTCAGTACAGAGTATTGTGACTATTACATTTTGTTTCATGTTATATCAAGAAATTTAATCACTTATTTAGCTGTTTCTTCGAGACAGATTCCTCTGACAGCTCACTTAGCGCACCAGGAGAGAAGAAGAAGAAGAATTCATTTCAGATTCTGCCTGCTCCTGACAACAGGTGTCACGGCGAAACCTGATTATCCTGGTTAGGAGTATGTTTTCCCTAAAGAGTGGAAGTGCTCACACTCTGCATGATCCTTTCCTTTCTCATCAAGCCTGACGTTTCAGTGCTTTGTTGCAAACTAAAAGCCTATGATTATACTGGACTGTGGGTATGAGATTTTGCCCAATACACAACACAATACAAACAAAGAAAGGAAAGGAAAGCAAGTGACAGATTTTTTAATGTATACTTTGTAGCTCAGGTCACTTTATGACAGGTACCAACCAGAAGCAGCAGCTGAGCCAGTTTTCAGACAACCATGGACAGCTCCTAGAATACTGGCTACCAGACCAGCCTACATAATGATAATTCAGGGTGAACTTTAACCAGAAAGCCAAGCACATTTGCTTTGTCTACCCTTTATTCCAAAATGGCCTGCATTCTCCATGGTCAAAGGTTTTGTCTAAATTCCTTGATTTATATTCTGACTTCCACTTCAAGGACATTAAGCGTCTGTTTCACTTTTAGAAATGGAGACCTAACCAGAGGGTACTTGGCAGCCATGGGAAAAACAGAGTAATGGTTTGTTAGGGGTAGGGTGACTGTTGGACCCAGCTAAACTATCATTATGACCTAAGGCTTGGATTCTCCCTGGAAGTTGAGAGGTGTCAAGCATATGCACGTGTCACTGTATCCTTCTCATTCTATGCTACCCCTCTTTGTTTTATTAATAGAAGTTTAAAATTCAGGTGTATTTTTCATAAAGATAACGGCCATTGCCCTATTTACAGACTGTATCAGAAATAGGAATTTTACTCTGAAAAAGTGCTTTGAGATCATTTGTGGAAAATATCATAATCAATTTGTCATCATTTATTATACTGATATACATTCAGAAATATTATGAATGTTTTATGTACTCTGTAATTTGTTAGAAGACAGTATGTTCTCATGTAAAATACTCATTTATCTGTAACCTAAGCCCTTAGTAGAACATACTTGGAAATATATTTCTATTTATTTATTTATCTATCCTGAGAAACTATAGACATAGATCTACTGAAGCAAGTTATGAGGGAGGGCCAGAAAAATCATGTTCTGGATATAAACAACATATTCAACTCTATGCTATAAATAGCCACAGAAAATTAGTTTTAGATAAAGAGATATCCAAAGGTGATCTGACAGATCAAAAGACAAATAGTCTTTTAAAGCAAATGGATTTAATCTCACCATTTTATAATTTCCATTTCTAAATTTTTTACCTTTCCCTCCCTGGATGTAAGCATGCCTGAAATTTAGGAATCAAATATACTCTAACAAATATAAGACTTTCCCTTATAAACATAATTTCTCCAGTAACATGTAATATTAATCAATTCAAATGCTATGTAGAATGTCTGCAATATCCAACTCATGTTGTCTTTAGTAAGAAAACATTTGAAAAGTATATCAATTAAAATAAGAAGGTGACAGATGGCTTAATAAGTTAATATTAGTTAATGAATTGATAAACATGGTGTACTGGTTATCTATGGCTATATAACAAAATTAGTGATTGAAAACAATAAACATTTATCTTACAGTTTCTGCGGATCAGGAATCCAGGTGCGGCATAGCTTGGTGCCTCTGGTTCAGAGTCTTTTATGAAATTGCAGTCAAACTGCTGCCTAGAGTCAAGCTCTTATCACAAGACTGGATTCGGGGAGGATTTCCTTCCAAGGTGCATCTGGTGGCTGCTGGCAGGCCTCAGAACACCTGCATCCAAGCTCACTCACTTGTCCCTCCCCACAGGTCTGCCTCACAACATGGCAATTTATTTCTACTTTATTTCTAAGTGGAAAGAGCAAGAAAAAACATCCAAACTCAAAGTGAGTCTTTTTTCACCCAAGCTTGGAAGTGTCATCCCATATTGCTTACCATATTCTGTTCATTAACAAGTCAGTAAGTCCAGCGCACGTTCAAGGGAAGGGAATTACACAAAAGTGTGGATATCTGGGGTGAAGGTAAAGGCTGCCTTTCACATATATTGTGTTGAAACTCTCTTGGAAATATATACTCTAAGTCTCAATTTTGCTCAATCAGCAGCTATTGCTCATTTGTGATAATTGATTAAAATATCCTATATCAGTATGACTAATTCAGTTATTTGCACCTCCTGGACTAAAGGCTCCAATAAGCACATTTAAATATAATTTATTCTTTTATATAGAGTAAGTTATATCTTCCAATGTGGGCCAGTTTTAGCACTGTAAGAAAATAATTTGAACTTTTTGTACTATTTATAATCGCCTTCACAAGTAATTTCTACTTATCAAATCATTGTTAGATGTCATTATATTGTTTGGAAATGAGATTATGAAATCCTCTGGTAAAGTATTAGTAAACTTAAGTTTAAACCATAACTCAAATCTGATGAGAATAATTTCTCTTTCAGTTTGGCAAGAATATTCTTTTGATAGTAGATAGTTGATATTCTTCAGTAGAAAGGGGTTAAATTGTAGAAGGAAACAGACAAAAATGTAAAAGACTTGGAAAACTTGATTCAGTCCACATATATCATTACCTCTAATTTTTAAAAATAAAAAATGGAAAATGAGTATCAATCAGAAATATGTATAATATCCATATCTGCCACTCATATAGCTGTCATTTAATTCATTATTTCTCAAAGTAAAAAATGTTATTCAAGTCTTGCTCCAAGTCACTCATATTATTCTTTATATAAGCATCATCAAGGATTAAATTTAAATAGTAATAATGAGTCACCACCTCTGACCCTTCAGTTTTCTAAGGGATCTTTTTCTATACATTCTGTATCAGGCTATTACATTTTTAGCTCTCTTTCTTGAGCCAAGTAATAGTATCAGATCATCAGAATCACATTGGATCCCTACTACTTATTTATTTTTTTAAGTTAGAAGGGGTCAGACCAATCCTCTGACCCATTGGTATTTCAGAGGATGTCATGCTCATTTCAGAACATCTGTCTCCCTGACCTGTCTCTTGCCTGTGGTTGGCCCTAAATTGAAACTGTTGCATGTGACCAAAAAACAGGCTCTAATGATCACGCATATCTGCAAAAATCACACCTCATAACACAATAGTCTTCTCAAGGCTTTCAGAATACCCTCTGTTGAAATGATTTATCACTTTCAAGAATGCCATTTTAAAATTTTTCTAGCAACCCTGTAAGGCACATGCTGAGAATGCTAAGAATTAGATAATTTTAAATACATAGAGACAACTTTATTTTCCTAACTGCTTTCATTATAAAAGTAGATTTGTTTAGAGGTTATTCATAAATGATAATACAAGTTGACATAAGAATTGTTCATAAATGTATATATGTTTTTTATATATATATATATATATATATATATATACACACACACACATACATTGTATATTCAGGCTTACACATACTGTGAAGAATAATGAAACTGCTTTTCATCCAAAATGATTCTGAAATGCACTTTTACCGAAGCATAAAGGACCCATGTATAAATTTATGTGCATCAAACTGCTAAGATTTACAAGTTAAACAATTTTAAAAGGAAATAATGAGTGCTAAGAAGTAAATGTCACTTAAAAATTCAAGTTCACTACATAGGACAAAAAAAAATCTGATTACCAAAAAATAACATACATTTTTAATTCCTAAGAGAAAAATAGCACTTTTAACTGTTATTTGAATTCATCAGCTTTAAATTTTAAACTGTATGGCTA
Organism: Pseudorca crassidens; assembly: GCF_039906515.1. Classification (NCBI taxonomy): domain Eukaryota; kingdom Metazoa; phylum Chordata; class Mammalia; order Artiodactyla; family Delphinidae; genus Pseudorca; species Pseudorca crassidens. Next base: position 100,404,051 of record NC_090298.1, read on the forward strand.
TCCTTTTCTCTGGTGATGATTCCTTAACATGAAAACAAAGTTTCATTCAAGACCTTTATAAACACATAAGCGATTAGCTTACCCTGGCAATGAGAAGATTAGTGCTTTGAGAAAGAGTATCTTATGTGAGTTAGCAGTTATTTACCAGCTTTCCCCAAAATAACAACTTTCACATATAGGAACATATATTACCCAAAGATAAGAGTGTCACAGTGAACATTTTGTTGAACTGCCTACTATATTTTGCCTCTACACTGCCCTTTTGTGTGTCTTGCCCTAACAATTCAACTCAGCCATTACTCTTCCTTGATGTAACATACCACTTACCTGATTTTAACTGGGGAGAACACATAGTTTCAGTAGTTTTCCCCTCCTTTACTAACTTTCCTCCATTTCTTACTATAATTAATCTCTGGAAAAAGCCTGTATCGACAAAGCTTTAATATACTCTGCTTTCATATTTCTATGATGGTCCTACATGGTCTGATGAGTCTATATTTAAATTACAAATCTTCCTTTACTTACTATGGGGTTAAGTCCTGAAAAACCCATCGTAGTTGAAAGTACTGTAAGTTGAAAATTCATTTAATACACCTAACCTACGGAACATCATAGCTTAGACTAGCATACTTAAATGTGTACAGAACAATTATGTTAGCCTACAGTTGGCAAAATCATCTAACACAAAGCCTATTTTATGATAAAGTGTTGATTGAATACCTCATGCAATTTATTGAATATTGTCCTAAAAGTGAAAACTAGAATGGCTATATGGATTACAGAATGACTGTATATGTCTCTGTAGCAGAGCTGACTAGGAGCTGCGCCTCACTGCCAATGCCCAGGATCACAAGAGAGTATTGTACAGCATATCGCTAGTCCAGGAAAAGGTCAAAATTCAAAGCACAGTTTTTACTCAATGCTTATAGAGCTCACGCCATCGTAAAGTCAAACTATCATAAGACAAACCATTGTAAGTAGTATTATCTGCTCCTGAGCAGTCTCTACAGATTTTTTTGTGAAAGTAAGTTAAATCTTATTAGTAACAAAGGATTACTAGCTGTAGTATTCTGCTAGGGCTGTCCTAACAAAATACCACAGACTGGGTGGTTTAAACAACAGAAGTTTATTTTATTATAGTTCTGGAGGCTAAAAATCTAAGATCAAAGTGCCAGCAGGGTTGGTTTCTGGTGAGAACTCTGTCCTTGGCTTACGGATGATCATCTTCTCCCTGTGTCCTCACATGGCTTTTCCTCTGTGCAACACGTTCCTGGTGTCTCTTCCTCTTCCTATAAGAACACCAACCCTATCAGATTAGGGTCCCATCCTTATGATCTCATTTAACCTAATTATCTCATGAAAGAACCTATCTCCAAATACAGTCACATTGTGGGTTAAGACTTTACCATGTTGATTTGCAGGGAAAACAATTCAGTGCATAACACTAGGCAACATGCTGGGATCTTAAAGGGCTGGCTCTTAGTGATGTCAAATCTTTAGGGTCCCACCAGAAACTCTATGCTTCATCTAGGATTCATTCAGCTCTAGAAGGCCTGTGGCTTTCCATTTGCTAACCCCATCACAGATCTTCAGCTACCTCTGGACTTGTGTCTTGTTATATAGACCAAGTATATATGGACTCATGTCTTTGCATAATTGTAGCAACCAGTGGCACTTCTAGAGTAAACTCTTGTAACCTTTCCTTTACACTTCAGGAAATAAAGCAAATCATTTACCAGTCGCTCACAGAAATCCAGGGTACTATCCTATAAGGGTACCACTCCCCATCACATAAATATCCATCCATACATGTAATATTTGGAGCCATCTGAGTAAATCAATCATCTATTCATTTACCCATTCACTTATCAACTACTTATTGTTGAATGTGCTAGTCAATATCCAAGACTCTGGGAATTCAGAGACAAGGAAGATAAGGTCCCTGTCCTTGAACAATACATAAATGAGAACTAAATTTGAACTTCCAAAATTTGGACCTTTGGACCTAAGTTTGAAGTACATAATCACTATCTCAATTTCAATACCATTAAAAGGTGGATCAAAATTAAAATTCTTCCAAGTCAGGACTCCTGCTAATCCATACAGTGCCTTTGTACAAATTAAAACATGGGAACCCCTCATTTTTTAATGCCAAAATGGGAACCCCAGTTGGCTCAGATTGATACATGAACAATGCTGTTGTACAATAAGCACCCTTTTCTTCAAGGGGCACAAGGTAAGCAGGACACCCATGCAGGATTTTGGCCACCTATAGACCCCTCAGTTATACCCTCTTGTCCACAGAACATAAACTGCACAATCAATCATACATGGCAGTCGTCTTCCAGGTGGTGGGACTTAGAATGTATTGAGGAGCAACACAGACCTCCAGAAAACATTCCAACTTAATGCCACCCCTGCAATCCAAACAATTAAGCTGAGAAGATTAAAGTCTAGGAGATTTTGAGGTCAATCCAGAGATCAGGGAGCATAGTCAGGAGAATCCAAAAGTCAAAAAATGTGAATAGCTATGAATTCCACAGCAATGAAATGCCAGCAAGCTTTGTGATTGATTTTATACCAGGGATCTCTTTCATCTGCTAGAGAAAAAAAGAAAGGTAGAGTACCTTTATAGCATGCTTGTCCCAGCCATCTATTTTCTGGGTTGGATTACAAATGAACAGAGACCTAAGCTATGAATGCCATGTACATTATGAGTACTTACTAAATGCAAAGCAATAAAATCCTACTTTATGCAGAGGAAAATAGAGAAAGTGAGATTTTTTCTTTTAATCATCTGGGTAAAAATGACTAATCTCTACAGTTATGGAAACAATTACTGGGTGAAAAGGGGCAGTCTCAAAAGTGTCCTGCATTCACTATTCTAAAATATCTCCATATTTCATTTATTTTAGTTAGTGTTTTTCCAGTAGGCATGCATGACTGCATGTCATCAATTTGGTGAGTGGGAAGTTTGATAACACCATTTTTCTATATCATGAAGATAAATACACAACTTAGCTTTAGGCTTATAATTAAATGAACCACAAAACTCATTTATTAAAATACATTTCAGATTTTTGGACAGAAATTTATTCATGTTCAAAGGCAACAAGAAATTACTGTAAAGGTTATTGAACTGAAATTTGTATTGATATTATTTTTAACCCAGAAAAAAAATGTTAGTAAAACCTGTACTCTCTTAACTATAAGTCATATTTAGGTGGACAAATTATAATAAGAGTAATAGAAAATATCTCTGGTAATATATGTTGACAAAATATGAATAACATTTTTAAAATGTGATTAAAATCAAAACCACTGCAATATCTATGATCATACAATAGCACTAGATTCTAGGGCAATCACCTAGCATCTATATTCTAGACTATCACAACTTATTCCCCCTTCCAGCAAGCACACTTGTTCTTAATCTTTCTCACACCTATTCTATCTTAATTTTCTACTAATATTTTACACTTACATATACACTCTTTTTTTCCTCCAAAGATAGAATTGTATACACACACACACACACAAATATATATTGATCTTTCCATTGAAAATATCTTATGAATACCTCTCCATATTAACACAAAGAGAACTACTTTATTCTATTAAAGGACTGTATGATGTTCCATTGTATGACTCTCCTATGACTTCTCAGTGCTCCACTGAAAGACAGTTTTAGTTTTATGTACAACCCTGCAATTAAGTTAACATATGTCTTTATGTATTCACCATGTACCATATTTTTTCCATATAATAAATTTCTCAAAATAGGATTGCTAAATCAAAAGTTTTTATGAGATTCTTGAGACCAGGATTTATTTGTAGATTCTCACAGGATTCATATAACACTCTAAAATACGGTGGTTACTAAATGGTATTAGTGGTTGACTACACTGACCTTTGTAAACAATCTGAACAGATACAATTGAATGGCCATTTCACTTTTCCCTACAACAATAGATTCTCCACAGCCATCTAAATCTTCAGTTTAGGAGGTTCTGCTGATAGGCAACTCTTTATTGAAAAGCAATGCTTTATTCTGTTTGATAGAAAGGAAAGCCACACTCCACTGTAACTGAGTGAGCACTAACATCTCATGATTTTACAGCATTATTGAGAAAATACAGCATGTATTAGGTGAGTGCGATATACTTGAAAGAATATTGTCTTAAGGCAAGCCTGTTGCTATCCAGATTTGTCACTGCGCCAGTACTCTGTAGCACACAGCTTCTTCATTCATAAAATAAGATAAATGAAATAGACAAATTCTGTGGTCCTTTCTGATTCTAAAATTCTCTACTATAACTCATGTCAATAAAGATAGCATTGGGGCTTCCCTGGTGGCGCAGTGGCTGAGAGTCCGCCTGCCGATGCAGGGGACATGGGTTCGTGCCACGGTCCGGGGAGATCCCACATGCTGCGGAGCGGCTAGGCCCGTGAGCCATGGCCGCTGAGCCTGCGCGTCCGGAGCCTGTGCTCCGCAATGGGAGAGGCCACAACAGTGAGAGGTCCGGTTACCGCAAAAAAAAAAAAAAAAAGATAGCATTGCCGTACTATTCAACTTTTAAAATATTCCTTCTGTTTTGATTGAAAATGGAATTATTAGAAACCTTTTTTCCTAAATTCCTTCAGATTGTATAAAAATGGGGATAAATGTGCATATATTCTCTGTAATTTGTGAACAGTCAAAATGGACGTACTGATTCCTACTACAGTGTTTTTGTGAAGATACAGAGAAAGTACTTAGAATAATTTGCATAGGGCTTACCACATACAGCTAATCAGTGACTACCACTTTTCTCATTATAATCATTGGAGAAGGTTTAGAGCTTATGTGTAAATGCTGTATCACTCTATCCTGTTTTAAATTATAAAATTATTCAGAATAGCAGAAGTAAATAATGAATCATTATCAAAAAATTTTTATGACACAAAATACATGGTGTCCAGTTCCTTTCATAAAAAAATAATACTTTCAAACATATTTATTCCTGAGCTAATATTGAGAGAGCACAAGAACTTAAAAAGAATACACTTACTGTCATCAATCATCGTCGGTGTCTAAGCCATTAACTGAAAGAAACCTGTGTTATATAACTTAAGTAACAATGGCAAACCACATCTTTGGTGGAAGTGGCATCCCAGGGTTCTAGCACTTAAAATAGTTACCCCAAGTATATATAAAGGTCAGCACATGTATGTTTTATGCACTTTATTATTTCATAAGATTTCAAACTGCACCATACTACAGCAAGAAAGGATATGAGTCAATCATTAAATTTTTTAGAGGTAGAAGATTCAAAACTTTGATCCAATTTAAATCAATTCTCTCCTAAGGTACAATATACACACTGTCCATATTGCAACCAAACACCACAGAAGTTTTGTCTACATTCTTTCTGCTGCAAATGAAATTCTATCCTCTCACCTTTGGGAGCTTCCCATGATGTTTTTTCTGCATAGATTTCCCATCCTCTTGTAAGATCATAGTCAGATCTGACCTTCTTTACAAGGCAGTCACAATCCTCCTGCACTTGGTTTGAGATGCTAACACAGTTGACCTTCAATGACTGAATGTGGCTCTGCCACTTTATCTTGAATCCACAGAGGCCCTAAAATCCAAGTCTCTTTTACTCTAACCATATCATGGGCTTCTTACTATTCCCGCATCAGTTGGTCAACACATATATATATATTTGGAACTGAATCCAATCAAGTCAGTTGAATTGAACATGACTCTTTATTCAACCTTTAAGAATATAAGACTCAAAATTAGTAATTATTCACTGGCCTCCACTAGTAGTGGAGCTTGACAAAAAATAAGCTATTAAATGAACTACAACTAAACTATTAAACAAATTATAACTCCCCTCAACTTTGTTCCTTAAGTATTATTTGGAACCAGGAGAGTTTGGAGACTTGAGGAAATTCTAGTCCCTAATTCATTTTATTAACAGTATTATTGAGTGCATCCTAAACACTAGCTACATAGGAGTGAAAAAGATGGACATTCCCCTAACAATCAGAATTTTTCAATTTAGTGGAGTAAAAAAAAAACCCTAAATAGATAATTATAATTCACTCTCACAACAGGGTAAGTAGAAAGGGTTGGGGACTCCCTGAAGGCTTCTAAGAACCATCTAAAATGTGATTAAAAAAAAAAAAAGGACAGTGGAAATGAGCCAGAAGACACAGATGCAAAAGGAGGAGTGGTAGACATAGTTGCATAGCTATGGGAAAGCAATAGCAGCAAGGGGCTTGTCAGAAGATAAATCCATGTAAATTTTTTTATTCCCTGTAGCAACCGCCAAGGGGCCTTCTTGGGTTCAACTAAACATTTGTACTTACAAGACTAGTGCCATGCCACCCAGAAGGACATAGGATAAGAACCACAGCTTCCTGGAAGAAAATACCAAGCTTCCTCTCAAGATCCCCATAAAATGAGTATGGAAGATAACCTAGCTAAAAAGCCTCATGTCCCAGAGGAGCCAATATCTCTTGTAGCAAATCCACTAAGGGCGTTCCCAGGAACAAGAGTCACCACACTCAGGAAAGCTCAATGTTAATTTGCCAATCAGGGGTAATTTTTCCACAAGCAAGATTGCCTAGACATACAGTCCACATCTTAACAGAACTAGACTAACCAGCAGTCATAATCTCATGCAGAAGTGGAGTAGATTTTGTTAACCCTCTGCCCACAAACCCTCTCTGATTACTTCTGGGTAGAACAGTGTTCCAGGTAGTGGACACAGCACGCAGAAGACTGTGGGAAAGGAACAAAGGGTAAATTCCAGGGTCTAAAAAGAAGTTCATAATGACTGGAGTATATCGGCCCTTTATAGAAAAAGTTTGCAAATCCCTATCCTAGAGTCTGAGAGTAGCCTGAGCTATAGATAAGACACAGGACTTGATTATAAAATTGGGAGAATTTCAATGAAGCCTGAATTTGCAGCCTTCACCAAAATCAGGGCCCTGATAGAGAAGGACTGAGACTTAACTCTGTCATAGTTCTGGATTCTAGGAATTCAAAACATATTGGCAGGGCCATACTCTCTGTCTCTGAAGATGCTAAAGAAGAATCCTTCCTTATCTCTTACAGCTTGTAGCAGTCTCCAGTAATCCTTGGCATTCCTTAGCCAATGAATCTTTCACTCTAATCTCTTCATCTGACTTTGCATGGCTTTCTCCCTTGTGTGTCTATGTGTTAATTTTAAATTGCCCTTTTCCTTTAAGGACACCAGTCACTGAAATAAAGCACACCGAAATCCAGCATGATCTCATTTTAACTTGATTATATCTGCAAAAACCCTATTTCCAAATAAGGTCACATTCACAGATTCTGGGTGGACATGAATTTTAAGGGAATACTATTCAACTCATTCACCTTTACATCAATAATTAAGCTCTTATCTCAGCATGGCCTAAGTAGGAAAATGCTGGTCCTGCTAAGGAATAGAGGGATTATACTTAGAAGGAGTGACAAAACTTGGTTATTAAATACTGGCATGACCAGGGAGAGCGTGGCTTAGGAGTGGATTCTGGGGGTGTTGAACCATAGGATAGTGGAGGTTGGAATATAAGATTGAGTAAGGTAGAGTTTTATTGATGTGGGGACACTCAGGATTTAATTTCCTGACAATAGACCTTAGAACCAGTATTAATACACTACTGGGGTTGCTCTTTGGAATTTGAAATACTGGTAGTCCACGTTAAATGAGGTGGAAAGAGCAGCACCACCTATGCAGAATGGAGAATGCAGAATTCTAAATGAGGAAAGGCTCAGAAAGTGAGCATGCTAGATTGAATCTGTTATATAAGATCCAAGACTCCACCAGCTGGTGGCATTCACTGTTTACAGAAGACAAAAAAGAATGTGATGGTGAGGCAGTCACCAACATTAATCAGAAGCTCAGCAGCATAGGCCAGGACTGACTAGAAAAGGTGCTGTTACAGATAAAATACTGGGTTCCCAAGTATCAATGGATATGAAAGGATTCCAGAATAACAAACCCAGAAAACAGCACAAAACCACCAGAAACAAAGTTAACTTACTTATTATAATAGCACCAAGATCAAATGGCAAGTGGGGACATTGACCTTCAGGGACATATATGTAATGCCTATTGACCATGGTTTTACCAGGGACAAGATGAATGAAGAGTCAATTTGATATGGATGATATAATAAAAAGAAGTCCAGAATGAATGATGTCAGCTGCCCTGATGGAAAGTTATAATCAGTTGTCCATTTTCCAGACAAGAGCCAGTTCTCACACTGTGACCCATCAATTGAAGGAATAGTTGTGTCTTCTTGAAGGACTCTTCAAATGCATGGCAAGTGTATACACTTTAAATTCCCTTTCTTTCCCAAAGGGTCCTATGGACATGCGCTTGGGTAATCATACACGGAAGAAAAAATACTAAGAGCTCTTGGATACAGAATCTGACTCATGCTGATATCCAGCGACCCAAAGCACCATCATGGCTCCACTATTTACAGTAAGGTCATATGGAATTCATACGGCAAAAGTTCTGGCCCAGGATTATCTCACTTTGGGTCCAATGTATCCATGGACATATCCAGCTGTTATCATCTCAGTTCCTGAATGCATAATTGGAATGGACAAACTTAGCAGGTCCCAGGATCTTCACATTGATTCCTTGACACATGGACTAAGAGCTGACAGAAAGGCTGAGAAGAAGCCCCCATCCATCACAGTTCTTAAAACCAATGAGCACCATACCCTGGGTAGAATGGCAGAGATCAGGGCCATCCCCAAAGACTTAAATGAGGCAAGGGTAATGGTCCCTACTATACCACCATTTAAGTCACCAATCTAGTCTCTGCAAAAACCAAATGAATCAAAATGGAGCATAGTGTAGTCACCCAAGCAGTAGCCCCAACTGAAGTTGTTGTTCTAGGTATGGCATCTTTACTAAAACAGATCGACTAAGCCTCTAGTTCATGGTATGTGACTTTTGAGCTTAGTGTATATATTATTTTCAATATCCATCAGGAAGGAGCATCTGAGGTAGTTCACATTCACCTAGGACAGGCAGCAGTGTGTATTCCCGTTCTTTGCTCCAGAGATATGCTAAATTGCCTGCTCTCTGTCACAGTAAGTCCAAAGACAGCTGGCTCATCTGAACATTCCACAGGACATCATGTTAGAATGATGGCACTAAGCTAATCAGATCTGGTGAGCAAAGAAGGACTCTGGATACTCAGGTAAGAAGTTGGAAGTATTCCAACCAGTGGCTGGAATACTGGTGTAGTTTTAGGAGTCTAAAAGTTTGAGACTTGCCAGACACTTCATGCAAGGTAAAGTAAGAGCTACCTCACCTTGCACCTCTGACCCTAGATGAATAAAATGAATGAATAAAACAGTTTGCTAGTAGACCTCTTCCAGTTTCAGAGGCAGCATGAACTGCACTTGAGAGTTTAGTTCTGGCTCATTTATCAGATGACCCAGAAGGTTTCCCAGTTTTGAATGGATCCCAGGGTGAGGCCAGAAAGGGCTCCACAGCTGAGTCCAACCACTCCCTTTGGAATTTTGAGAGATTTCCTAGTGATAATACACAGAATAGCAATACATATAGGATACCTTTTTTTTTTTTTCAGACAAATTCCTCTATTGTTCTCTATTCAAAAACCTCAAATACTCTACTAACAGCAAGTACATAATCCTTAGTGATCAATGGACTTCTCTCCACTCTGGCTTTGTCACATTACAGGCGTCTCATAGCAAAGCAATTTTAGAAAGGGCCAGGATCAGTAGTGAAAATGAAGAGTTGCTTATGTGACTAACTTATTTGAATGTAAAAGTGAGAATAAAAAGAAATGAGAAAAAGTAACTTCATTGTAAAAACAAATGAGGGTGGAGTTACTTTTCATCTTTTCTTTCCCTCATTATGACTCTATTTCCATCTATTTTATGCAAAAATGTAGAGTGTTGTTTAAATATTTTCCAAGGTAGGTAATTTTTAAAAAATATTTAGTATTGGGCTTCCTTGGTGGCGCAGTGGTTGAGAGTCTGCCTGCCAATGCAGGGGACACGGGTTTGAGCCCTGGTCTGGGAAGATCCCACAGGCCGTGGAGCAACTAGGCCCGTGTGCCACAACTGCTGAGCCTGTGCTCTAGAGCCCACAAGCCACGGCTGCTGAGGCCCACGCACCTAGAGCCCGTGCTCCGCAACAAGAGAAGCCACCGCAATGAGAAGTCCACGCACCACAACCAAGAGTAGCCCCTGCTCTCTGCAACTGGAGAAAGCCCACATGCAGCAATGAAGACCCGATGCAGCCAAAAATAAAAATAAATAATTTTTTTTAAATATATATATTCAGTATTTATAACCAAATGCTTTAAAGAAAATAATATGATAAAATTTGATCTATATATTACGTAAATTAAAACATGACAGTCAATAACAATCCACATTCATATAGTTTTTAATTTCCAGCTGGCAAAGCATTTTAGCATATAAAATAAATAATTTAACCAATATATCTATAAAGAAGAAATGAGTGGATACTTTTATTCATTTGGAGACTGAAATCAAAGTACAGAGGTTTTCTGGACAGACTCAAATAATTTGAAGTGAAGCCATCTATTAATATACTTTATAAAAGTGCATTAGGCCCAGCTGGTATGTTATACGAAATAAGAATTTCTATCCACTTCTATTTTGGCACCTGAAAGGATTTATTTATGCTTCTTAAAAATAGTCAAGCATTGTGCTAGGCCTGGGGATTCTAAAATGAATAAGACGATAGTTCTGCCCTTAAGGACACATACACACAGTTATATATAAGGAATTATAACTACAATAATGATTATAATTATGACATGGTATACTCTCAATATAAACAAAGTCTTTGCCAACAACAACAAAAAGTAGTGATGAACTCTGAATGAGGTTATATAAGACTTACAAGGAATAGAAGAAGCCATTAAAACTGAGGAAGAAATGATCTGGGAAGAGTGGTAGGCGAAGGTCTAGGTTCGTATTTTTGGTAGAACGACATTAGTTTTACTGTGAATACTAGAAATCAAAATGCCCATAAGATACAAATAACACCTACCAGATCCTCACATTTTCAAAGTCTAACAAAATATATGACAAACTTTGTAATGGGAAAAAGAAACATTTTTGACAAGTTAACATGGGATATTTAAATGTGCATTTTATTTTATGGCACTGTCTTGCATTACATCTCATGTATTTGTTTTATATCTATGCTTTTTATTACCTTGGGGATAAGCATTTATATGAAGAGCATCATTTCTCCTAAAACACTAGTAGCAGCAGTTGGCATTTAAAACTACTCTAAAGAATCATTTTCATAACCTCTCTTTAGGGCACTACATTTTAGGAGTAGAAAAAGTTTGAGGAAAATAAAAGCAGAAATGTGTCTAGAGAAGCAAAAATTAGTGAGAAATCACTCGGTGAATATCAATCACATTCTACTAGCAGAGTTTGAGGGCAACTAGATCTGAGGTATCCATCTTTATGTAAGGTACACTTTACGAAGCTCATTTGAAACCAGGGAGCTTACTACAAAGCTACAAGTTTGATATGTTCGTATAATAAAAGAATTTCTATCTCACTACCCATACATGATAGCAACAATATAATATACGTCAGCATTCTTTATAAGATATGGAAGTCTTGCCAAATGTAATAATAAACATCATTGCTTGCTCAATAATATATTGATTTTGAATAATGAAATAGAAATTATCCAATAAAAACTATGAAAGAATATTTTGAGTGCTTATTCTGTGTCAAGCACTGTGATAAGTCCTCTGCACACATTCTCTTATTTAATCTTTTCAACCACTCACTAGTGGTAAGTAGGATCCTAAATTTACAACTGAGGAAACTGACCTAGAAATGTAATTTGACTTGTGCACAGAAATATAAGAAAGTAATATAGAGAAGGTAACATACAAATAATACAAAGACCTGAACAAAAGCAGTATTAATATCAAAGACCCAGATATTAATCATAAGAAATTAAACAACCATAAGAAAAAAATGACCCAATAAATAAATGAGAAAAAGGTTTGAACATACACTTCACCTAAGACATATGGTTGGCAAAGAAGTATGTGAAAATATACTCAGCATCATTAATTATTATGGAAATGCAAATTAAAAATACGGTGAAATACCAGTATACACCTACTAGAATGGCTAAAATTTAAACTTTAAATTAAAATTAAATGACAATTGAAACTAACACAATGTTGTAAATCAACTATACTCCAATAAAAATTTAAAAATAAATACAATAAAATAAAAATTAAAAAAATGACAGCAGCAAGTGTTAGCAAGGATGTGAAGGAACTTGAACTCTCACACACTGCTGGCTGGAATGTAAAATGGTACAACCACTTTGAAAAACAATTTGAAATTCCTTAAAAAGTTAAAGATTCATGTGTCATATATGATCCAGCCTTTCCAAACAAAGTATTTACCCAAGAGTAAAGAGAGCATATAACCACACAAAGACTTGTACAGGAACGTCCATAACAGCATTATTTTAATAGCCCCAAACTGTAAACAATCAAAATGTTCATCAGTGGGTAAAAGGATAAACAAACGGTGGTATGTCCTCAGCAGTGGGATACTATTCAGCAATGAAAACTATTGATACACACTACAATTTTGAGTGGATCTCTAATTATGCTGAATGAAAGAAATCAGGCAAAAAGGTATACATACTGATTCCATTTACATGAAATTCTAGAAAATGCAAACTAATCTATTCAGTGAAGAAAAGCAGATCAGTGGACGCCTGGGATGAGGTAAAGCAGAGAGAGGCAGAAAAGAGGTATTACAAAATACAAAGGGGCATGAGGAGACTTTGAGAGGTGATGAATATGTTCATTATCTCAATTTTGGTGATGATTTCAAGATGTGTATATATATATATATATATAGATAGATAGATAGATAGATGTCAAACTCTAGCAAGTTGTACACTTTAAGTATCTTCAGTTTATTTTATGTCAATTATACCTCTATAAGCTGTTAAAAGTGTGTATATTTACTTTGGTGCATCTGCGATATCTATTTTTTTATGTTATTTTAATCTGTGAGAATTAACATCAACATTTTAACAATGGTTCTTTCTGGGTAGAGGAAGGATTAGGAATGTTTTGAATTTTCTTCTGTGAGTTAATTATCATTTTCTCAGTACACTACAACAGTTATATATATTCTTTTAAAACCAAAGGCTATTTTAAATTGTTTTAATTGTCCTTTTAAAAATATGTATCTACATCATAGATATGTATCTACATCAAAGTAACAAGCTTAGAGCTAGTTTATATATTCTTCCTACATTTTGTATATCTGATTTTTTACAATGAAGATAAATTTTGTATCTAAAAATATGTCCTTTTAAAAGAAAGCATTATCTTACTACAGACTCTTTGAAAATCTGCCCAATATACTGGCAACTATTTCCATACTTAAATTTGTTAAAGTAACCCGAAAGTCAATTTATAAACATCCTCTTTGGGTGTAGACCTTTATTTACTCTCAGATGAATTGGTGGTGACTTTTGTTTTTCCCTATTTCACTGCCTTGCCTCTCCCATCCCTTGGTCCTTGGACAGAAAAAGGTCAGAGAGGGAGGGCAAGTGTGGCTTGGCTCCATCCTTTCTTTTGCAGCGTCTAGTTTTTGACAGTACTTTTAACTTATGTGAAATAGTAAATTACAAACGCCCAAGAGAAGAAGTCTTTCGGCGACGACAGGTGCAATGTTTGTAACTGTCATCTGCCTTTTCCCAACCGCTACTGGCGCGCGCCCCCAGCCTCCCTCCTCCTGGAATTCGGTGCCTCTGGAAGGGGCGTGTGACGCAGTCGCCGTCACCTAGAGCTGCATTCTGATTCAGATCTTACGCCCCGGCGCGCTGAGCCGGCCTGGCCTCAGTTTCCCCACTTCTAAAGAGAAGGGGCCATGCTGCCCTGTTTCTTGTTCCTCTCCAAGCACATCAGCACTTCGTTGGTGTCCCTGCGCAGGGCGCGCCACGGCTTCGCGCTCCCGCCGCGCTGGGTCCCCAGGAGGCCCTGGGGCTCCCCGCCCGCCGCCCCCGGCCGCCTGCTGGCCGCAGCCGCGTCCTCGCGGGGACCAGCAGGACCAGCCGGCGCCTCCTCCAGCGTGCGCCAGAACTTCCACCCGGACTGCGAGGCCGCCATCAACCGCCAGATCAACCTGGAGCTCTGTGCGTCCTACGTGTACTTGTCTATGGCCTATTACTTCTCCCGAGATGACGTGGCCTTGCACAACTTCGCCAGATATTTCCTTCGACTGTCCCGGGAGGAGACCGAGCACGCGGAGAAGCTGATGAGGCTGCAGAACCAGCGGGGAGGACAGATCTGCCTACAGGACATCAAGAAACCGGACCAGGACGACTGGAAAAGCGGGCTGAATGCCATGGAGTGCGCTCTGCTCTTGGAAAAGAATGTGAACCAGTCGTTGCTGGAATTGCACACTCTGGCCTCAGACAAAGGTGACCCCCATTTGTGCGATTTCCTGGAAACCCACTATCTGAATGAGCAGGTGAAGTCTATCAAACAACTAGGTGACCACGTGCACAACTTGGTTAAGATGGGAGCCCCGGATTCTGGCCTGGCAGAGTTCCTTTTTGACAGACATACCCTTGGAAATGAAAACAATCAGAACTAACCCATAGGCTGCCTTCTCCACCGCCCAGGGTGTGCCAGGACCCAGAGGCAGCTGCTTCCTCGGCTTATTTTACGGACAGTGTACAGAGATCTGTGGTTCAAACCATAGTTTTATACCAATTGTTCCTCCTTTCCTTTTATATTCTTCTGGTACAATGTCCCAATAAAGTGATTTGTAGAGAATATGTATGTAGCCCCACGTTAACAATGGCTTTTTGCCCAGCCATCAAAATAATTTTCCCAGCCCAGGATGAGATGGTATAAAAAAGACTGCAAAAAAAAGCTACTGAAATAGATGCAAACTAAATTTCTCTGGTTACCAAACATCATTCCAGACCATGACCCTTCACTAAAATTCCATGATATTTAAATCAACAAATGCCTGTTATTTTCAAGACCTTATGTTAAAGGCTAGAGTGGGAAAATGTGTAAGATAAATATGCAAAGAACTATAACAAGATGAAGAATATATAATACTTAAAAATCATACATACAAAATTCTATAACAAATTTGTGATCTGTTTTTGAAGGATTATCTTACTACAGACTCTTGAAAATGTGCCCAATATACTGGCAACTATTTCCAGTCCCAGATTTCTCCAATCTGTGATCTGTTTTTGAAGGATTTTGTGATCAAATAAATTCAAGAGAAGCTACAAAAGGTATCAGTGTTGGTCTTGGAAAGTCACAATGTATGTTAGCATTCTAAGGGCTCTGGGAAGTCTTGAAATTAAAAACAAAAACCAAACAAAAAATCTTGGATCATTTTTTGTTTAGCTCAGTGTTTCCCAAACACACCCAATCTCAGCTAGCTTTTTGTGCATGTGTTTTAACAATGATAATATAACTATACAGATATGTCTGATAAAAGACTATACAGACTCCATTTTAATATACCAAAACGAGTGAATACACTGCAGAAAACACCTTCCTGTGGCCTTTAAAATGGAGTGGAAAGAATACTGGGATGGAAAATTCAAGAAGGGATCCAGAATGAAGGAGGCATCAGCTGGGCAGATGTTTTCTTGGAGGGGGGAGGTGCAATAAAGTGAGTAGGAGAATATTTGGTCAATGGGCCTTCGGCTAGACTAAGAGTGCTGGGTGGTGTTTGGAAAGATGGGCTAGAGCATAACTATGGAGGTGAAAAGGAAGGGTTAGGTTCAATTTGGTGAGCAGTGGCAATGCTTCAAAGGGCTTCCAACAGAAGAATGCTATGCTTAAGTGTTGAGCAATAAGAAGTGTAGTTGTACAGAATAAAAGTCTGAAAACAACCTCAATGTTGCTGTTAGTTTGGGTCCTCTGAGAAACAGATGCCAAGATGGGATTAAGTGCACAAGAAATTTATTAGGGGAAAAAAAGAAAGGACATTGAGAGAAAATGGGAAAAGAGCTGGGAGAAGCAGGGAGAGCCTTCAGACTCCGTGTGAATCTGATTCTGAGGGAAGGAAGAAAGGAAAGTGGTTTGCAGTGCTCCAGAAATTTCTGCAAGGCTGTCTGGGAGACCTCCAGCCAAAATCGCTCATCAGAGGAATCCTAAGTGTCCAAATGGGCCTGCTTAAGTACATTTCCAGCATTCAGTTATTGACTGGGAGTGACCCACAGGAAGTGCAGCCTTGCAACAAACTAAGAGATGAATGGATTTTAGAGCACGGCAGCTGGGGTCCTTGGGAAATTGTACACCCTGCAGTACCAGATCTGAAAGATACACACACACACAACTGCACAAACTCAACAAAATGGCTTAAATTAAAGTGGCATGCATGGGAACTCTCTGCAGCTATTAAATATGATTTTATTAAACACATAATGATGTGGACAGAAATTCACAATGTGTTATCTTAAAAATAAGCTTATTACAAGACAGGGTTACATTATATAATTGCATATATATAGAATTCCAGGGAAAATTATATAAAATACATGAATATAAAATGGAAGTATATATACCAACAAATGTAGCTAGATAATCTCTTAGTGATATTGTGTTTGATATTTATTTTCTTAAGCTACTTGTTCTTTTTTAAATAAATCTCTTATCATGGGTACCAATTATTATCATAATAAGTAAAATAAAAATATAAATAAAAAGGAAGCAAAAAGGTCCTGAACCATGGTGAAACCAATGGGTATAGAAACAAGGAAATGTTGGTGAGAGCTTAGAGGTAGAATCTTTTTAATTTTGCAAATGATTCAATGAAGAGAATTCATAAATGGGGTAAAAGAAGAAAATTAATAGAGCTCAAATCTGTGTTACCAGAGAATAGAGGACTTGAAAAATGATAGGAATCACAATACGAGGAATAATTGGGGTGGGGCAGTGCCTAATGATTTGCTTTTGATTATGCTGATCAGTCTCACTATACATTCTATACTTAAGCTAGTTTTTTGTGCTGCACAGGAATGCTATTACATTTCTGCAGAAAATCTCCTCTTCAATTCTTCTAGTTGAGTGTCTTTCAAACTGCATATTGCAACCTATTAGTGGGTCATGAAATTATTTAGTGAGTTATTATTCACCTTTTGTTAACAAAATAGAACTGAAGTGAAAGTAAGTGAAGTAAGAATATTATCTCCTGAATTCTTAGTTTGTGCGTGCGTGTGTGTGTGTGTGTGTGTGTGTGTGTGTGTGTTCATGTATTTACATCCTGGATAGTGATATTTCTTATTCTATGTTGCTGTCAAAAACATGCAATAGCTATTATCCTAAATAATTATTTGACATTCTCATCTCAGATCTCTAGATCTCCTCCCCCTCCCCACTGTCAATTGATAATCCTCTTATTTCACTGAAAATTTAGAAGTAATCACAGGAGAACTTCACACTTTCTCCTCATTGACTTGATCACATATTTGCATCTGTATTCACATACAAAGCACTTTGTCCTGCTACAATGGCTGAAGCATCTATTTTGCTCTCTAAAACCAACCAATCTCCCACTGTGCCTGAATCCCAACCCTCCCACACACTCAAGGGCAAAAGGACATCACACCTACAATTATTCTCTCACTTGCATCATCGATTCTGCTCTTTCTATTAGTTGGTTCCCATGAGAAACAAAAATTGTGATATTTCTTCTAATTTTTTTTTTTTAAGTGTCACCTTTGGACCTACATTCCCTTCAGCAAACACTAAGTTACCACTCTCTCTTTTACAACAAAAGTTCTTGAAAAAGTTATTTCTGCTTCCTGTCTCCAATTTTTCTGTTCTCTCTTGGTCCCTCCTAAGTAAGGCTGTGTTCACTGTTCACCACACCAACCTTGTTTCTTTTCTGTCAAGATCATAAGTGACTTCTATAATAATAAATCGAGTGGTCATTTCTCAGCCTTCCTCTTACTCAACCAGCTAGCAGGACTTATTATTTCTTAAAACCCTTGCTTACTATTCTTTATCTCCCTCTCCCTTTCTAATCCCCCTCATCTTCCTGAACTTTAAACATTAAACAATTCAGAATCAGTCCTCACATCTGGATCTCTTCTCTTCTTTATCTATACTTGTTTTCTAAAGCTCTCATCCAGTCCTGTGACTTTAGGTTTTTTTAATCTATTGACAAATAACATGCTTACATAGCTTGCTTGATTTTGCCTCCAGACATATATCTAAATATTTATTGATACTTCCCCTCAGATATTTAATAGACAACTCATATTTAATATGTTCAAAACTATACACTTGATTTCACCATCCTCTACAACCTGTTCAAATTCTTTTGCTTCATAATAAAAGGAAATTCCATTCTACCAGTTTCTAACGCCCTGTCATTCTTGACTACTCTCTTTCTCTTATACCTTATACCAGACCTTCAGTAAAATCCTGAATCTTAACGAGTGCTAACAATCTTGTCTTTGCCCCTTTGGTACAAACTTTCCTCTTTTTTTCCCCTGCATTATTATATTTTCTGTTACACTTTTGACTGGTCTAAATGCTTCCACACTTGATCACGTGCAATCATTACTCCACAAAGTTGCCAAAGGGTTTCTTTGTAAGTATAAGTCAGATCTTGTTACTTCTTCATTCAAAATCCTTCAATGGCTTCTCCTCTCATTTGGGGCAAAAGTCAATGTCCTTAACATGCCCCACAAGGCCCTATGTGATTTGAAACCCTGATATCATCTCTATGCATAACATAGATGTGTTTTGTGTGTATGTGTGTGTGTAAAAGTGTAAGAAATGGTATGATTATAAGATACATATTTAAAATGAGGTCAAAGAGGTATCTCTCCCTCTCTCTCCCTCTTCCCCTCAGGCCTATTCCCTCTGCTAGAAAAGAACACTTTGCCCCCAGATGTGAACATGGTTTGCACTCACACTTCCTTCAGGTTTCTGCTCAAATGGCATTTTATGGAGAGTCTTTACTGATTATCCAATCTAAATTAGTCACCACATTTCCCGTCACTCTCCATCTTCTTACTCAGCTTTTCTCCACAGCAATTACCACCACCTGCCACATTTTTGTATTTGCTTATACTTTCTTTTCTCACTAGAATGTAAGTTCTGTGGAACAGGGACTTTGTTTTATTCACTACCAACTCCACAGCTCTACAGCAGTACTTATCTTTATAGGTTCTCAGTGAATGTAAGTGAATGAATGAGGGAGGGGGTGAGTGAAGACATCCAGAAGCCAGTTGGAAGTCCTGGTCTTCATCTTTCATAAAGTATCAGAGAAGTGAATCTGGAAGTTATTCATATAGAGATCATAAGTAAAACTGAAAAGGCTGAACTGACAAAGCGAGGAGATAAAAGAGAGACAGGAGAGAGGGGTCCAAATATAGACACTTGGAAAATTAGTGGAGCTCTATATTTAGGGGCGATTAGATTAAGAAGCCTTGACAGGATACAGAAAAGGAACAAAAAAATAGCAAGACCAAAAAAACAACACTTGCCTTGGAAGCCAGGGAAGGAGAAAGATTTTCCATCAAATGCTGCAGAGCTTAATGAGGTTGTGGATTGAAAGGCCATCAAATTATATTCTATTTAAAGTTATTACAAAATAGTGGCTATATTTCCCTGTGCTGTAAAATAAATCCCTGTTGGTTATTTATTTTATACACGGTAGTTTGTGTCTCTTAATCCCATATCCCTATCTTGCCCTTCCCCCCTCCCCTCTCTCCACTGGTAACCACTAGTTTGCTTTCATCATAAATCAACAATACTTCAATTTTTTTAAAAAAACAAGGCCATCAGAGTTGGCAGTTCCGTAACTCATTGGTTATTTCAGAATAGTGGCTTCAGGAGTGGTAGAGACAGAAGACCATATTCATGGAGTTAAGGTAAACAGAGAATATAAAATTCTCATTTGAAAAGTTTTTTTCTTTTTTAAGTAATTGAAGATACTAGAGGGTACAGGATGGCTGTGATTGCTTTTGGGACAAGAAAAGAAGGTAGTAAAAAGGAAAGACTTGAGAAGCAAATGATAGAATGAGGTTCCAGTGGAGAATGGAACACAAGGTAAAGAACCTAGGTATGATCTGCAAGGACATGTCCTCTGAAAACAGAATGCATAAAAGAGGAAGAAAGTAACATAAACTTTAAGATGAGAAGAGGGCAAATTGAGTGTACTTACACTGGCTGAGCTCAAACTTCCAAATAAAGTGAGGCAGGAGATAGATAGGCCCCAGGCTGAAGAGCTGGAGTTTGTCCCCTGTGGACAGATATTCCAAGATGAAGAGGAGGAGGAGCTAAGCCCTGCCCAGATAAGAGACCACATGTTTCTCATTCTCAGAGTCAAGGAGACCTTCCCAACTATACATGTGCAGAAACACTCTTTGCAGGTCAAAAAGGGAGGGGGCGGGCTTCCCTGGTGGCGCAGTGGTTGAGAGTCAGCCTGCCGATACAGGGACCGGGTTCGTGCCCCGGTCAGGGAAGATCCCACATGCCGCGGAGCGGCTGGGCGCGTGAGCCATGGCTGCTGAGCCTGCGCGTCCGGAGCCTGTGCTCCGCAACGGGAGAGGCCACAACAGTGAGAGGACCGCGTACCGCAAAAAAACAAAAACAAAAACAAAAACAAAAACGGAGGGGACGCCACCCCATAGTAAGTGATGTCAACCTACCCAGAGGCCTCTTTGCTAGAATCCATCTTGGCTAAGAGATGCATGCTCACACATGGGAGGACCCTCAGATATACCAAATACGGACTCAGAACCAGGCAAAGCAAGATGATTCGCCAAAGGAAACCCAGAAGAAATGTCTCATAAAAGTGATTCAAACTACCACGAGGGCGAAACTCTCTGTCTGAGGCCACCCGTGTGTCTATCCACACGTACTCTTTTTCCTCCTAATAAACACTTTACTTGTTTCACTGATTTCTGTCTCTATGTGGAAATTCATTTCTACACAGCTGAAGGGCCAGGGCCTTACCACTGGTCACTGGCCCTGGTGGTCTAGTGGCTAGGATTCAGTGCTCTCACTGCCACAGGCTAACTTCAATCTCTGCCAGGAACCGAAATCCTGCTTCAAGCTGCTGCAGGCTGAGGCCACCCGAGATCAAAAGTAGCGAATGAGGTCATCTACTGATATACAGCTATTTCTATCTAGAAATATTTTAATTAACTTCATTTATCAGATCTTATTACAAAATAGTAAATATAAGTCATTTTACAGATGGGATATAATCTTTACTCTTTGTCTAATATTCATAAAACTACAAATCAAAAAGCATACACCTGGAGTCGAGCCAAGTGGAGACCAGATTTTGAAACAAAAATCTAGTTTACAGAAAGAAATGACTCCAAACCCCTAAATATCATAAGACATTGTTCTGCTCTTGAGCACAAACACCAAATGATGCCAAGATCCAAGGCCTTCAGACTTGCAGGAAAATACAGTACATTCCCCCTAACATTAGCAGCTATTGAAAATCATCATCTTTCACATTCAACTGTTAACCAGGTTTTGTGCAGTTCATTTAAAAGCTTCCTTGGAGAAGCACTTAGGCTGCATGACAAGATATCTCAGAACAGTGTGTGTGTGTGTGTGTGTGTGTGTGTGTGTGTGTAAATTCCTTACTGAAATTTGACCCGGAGTTCCTGAAGCCAATAAAGCTCACTTGACTTTTTAAAAATTTGAACTTCACCTTCAAGCTTTCCACTCTCAAATAAAAGCATCAGAGAAAACATTCAGCAACACCACTGTAACAAACGAAGGTGAAAGGTGTCTATGGTGGAGAAAAGGGAGCATGAGATGCTCCAAGAGTGCGCCAAAGACACATTCAGGAAGCAGACAACTAGAAAACACGCACAACTGCTAACCAGACCTGACCAGGGTAGTATTTCTGCTCACAACAGACTGTTAAGCATAAACTGCCAAGCAACACACGGTTTATGAAATCAAGAAGGTGCACAGGCTTTGGCACGGGTTGTTAGTTTTCCTAAACTTCATATTTCTATTGTGCAAGTTTAAGACACTTAATAGGTATATTTGTTTTGGAATGAATAAATGAACAAAATGATATGTTTGTGTGTGTGTACATGTGTGTGTGTGTGTGTGGTGTGTGTGCATGCTCCCGTGCTTGCTGAGTGTCAGACGGAATGCCAATACCCAACAGGGAGAGGGACTGCCTGACAGTCTCAGAGAACAGACCATAGACATGCACTCAGGGTTGGGCTCCTTCCAAGCAACCTGGCCAATTTCCCAGTACAGATGGTGGCCAGTCTCCTGAGAGAGATATCTAATGCTTTTGGACAAACCTCAGTCTTTCTTAAACCTCCTGAGCCCCATATTTTCATAGACTGAATTAGCAAAAAGAATTTCCTGTACCGTAAAAGGACTGTTAGACTAATAAAATGGTATTGCATGACCTATACACAGATCCTAGATAGTGTAGTCTGGTAATTAACAGCCTGCACTTGAGAATTCAAAATACTTACATGACAATAACTGCTCCACCACATACCAAATGCATGATTTTGGGAAAAGAAGTTAAACTTTTGGAGATGGATTTCCCTCTGCCATAATAACAACCTATCTCAAAGTTTATTGGGGAACTAAATGAAATAAAGAATATAAAGGTCAGCACATTGTCTGGTACATAGCAAATGCTCAATAAATATTAGCTGCTCAGAATGGGTATTTTAAAAAGGGAGAAAATTTTGTCAGTGTGTTTGTGAATATGTTTGCTTGTGTATGCAAAGACTACCTCTGAAAGGATAATGTCAGTTGCCCTCAATGAAGAGAACCTGGTAGCTGGGAAAGGGGTGCTAGTAAGACTTTTTTCATTGTATAGCCTTTTGTGTCTCCTGAAATTTTAACCACTTGAAATTATCACCTTTTAAAAAATCATAAAATTTAAATGTAGCAAATAGGAGCTTCTATTAATTTTACTCACTTCTAAGCATAGCACATATGATGCATTTCTGTATACTGTGTCCCACATTAAATTAAGAAGTAATCCAAATACAAAGCTGGAAGAGGACACATATTTCCCTCTTTATATCTACCCTAATACATTTCCCAAAATTGTTTGTTCCTCTTGCTCTCTGCTTAGTCATTGATTAAATACATAGGTAGTCCTGGCTTCACCTTGTTTCAAATGTATGAATTTCAGTTAATAGAGTTTAAATAAAAACAGTCCCTCAACAAAATGGTTCAAATTTTAGTTACCGTGGTACATTTACTGTGAATAAATTGCATGAAGGACGGACTTGCTGATAGCTCTTTAGTCTACAGATCACTGTATAAATAGCAGCTGCACATCATGATCAGTTACCAATCATGTCAACTCTTTTAAAGCCTGTTGGTGATTGGTCATTGTGCATCTGTCATTCACTTTACCTTCAGATAGTAAAGCACATAGTTGTGTTGTCTCCTTGTCTCTCAGTGACAAACCCAGTAACATTTTATAATATTGAATAATCTGAAGAGAGAATTGGTCAAAATATGAAAGTGCAAGAAAGAAGTGGAAAGCAATACTACTAGAAGTGAAACTGGATATTATTAGAACTCATTGCCCTAAATGAGCAGTTACAACGAAAAAGATTAAGATAATCCCAGAGAAGTGACACCCGCAAAAAGTTTCTCATTTAAAGAACTCTTGGAGATATCTCACGACATTCAAAGTGCAAAAGATAGAATTTTGGAAATGAATCCAAATTTTTAAAGGAGTATGACAATTCACTAAGACATGAAAAAAAGATTCTTGTCCCATATTCCCATATGCTGTTACATTATAAGAAGAAAAAGGCAAACACTGATCAAACTACAGTTGACACTTTTTTCAAAGAAATAAAACACTTTAATTCCCAACGTTTCTAATGTTTTAAATTTCAGATTATTAAATAAATATTGGTTTTACCATTTTTTTTTCATTTCCCTTTACATTTATAACCAACAGTAAGGGAGTAGTTAATGTTTTGCCAAAAAAATGTTTAAAGGTCATATAACAAGGATTTAACTTGGCATGACTGGCCCTGTATAGTCTGCCTTTATAACTTCATGTCCCACGTCTTTGCTGTCTATACCCTAGCTGTACTGGCATTATTTTAGTCTCTATATTCACCATGCACACTCCTGCCACAGAATCTTGCCATGTTGCTCCATTTGCTTCCTTCCCTTTTTCATCTACTTACCTCCTACTTAATCTCC
This sequence comes from Pseudorca crassidens, assembly GCF_039906515.1. NCBI lineage: Eukaryota > Metazoa > Chordata > Mammalia > Artiodactyla > Delphinidae > Pseudorca > Pseudorca crassidens. Next base: position 100,428,336 of record NC_090298.1, read on the forward strand.
AATTCTGCAACTGTCACTTATGCAAGGAAGAGATCTGTTTGCCCCTCCAGAACCGCATTCTGCTCTTCTTCACCTTTCTCCACTCTAACCTGCAAGGACATAACAATGGGCTCACCTTCCCTGTGGTCCCATCAAGTTATTTGTTCTCCCAGCTCCCTCTTTTCAATGTCACTGCAGGTTTGCAACATTCCTCCTGTGAGAAAGGTGGCTCCCTCTACTTAGCCATCTGTCTCCAGGCTCTAATAAGCCCCTCTAACTCTTGCTGTATTAGGCCTAGGGTGGAAATGTCCAACCCTTGCCCTACCCCCCAACCACTTCTTTATACATAGATGCTTTATTATACTCTCTTCAAATTATCTTATTTGTGCCCTGTGTTTCCTGTCAGGATCCTAACTATGATCTTGTTCCTGCTTTGTTCTCCAACATGGTCTCTTAAGACTTAGACCCTCATCCCAATCCATACAGTTTACAGTCTCAACTGCAATATACTGGACTACTTACAGCTCCCTGATGGTGCCCTTTTTACCCTTAGATCTTCTTCCTTATTATTCACCTGCCCCAGTATCCACCCACAATTCAGAAGTATTCTCTTCCTGAAAGCTTTGACATCCTCAGCCTGCAACCTTCTGGTTTGGGTAGTCATTTGAGCTCCCATACACTCTGTCTATACCATAGCCTTATCACTCTGTGATTGATTATTCGTTTGCCTTTCCTACAAGGCTCTGAATCACTAAGTCTGTAGTTTCTAGTCCCCCAGGGCCTAATAAACTGCCTGGTATATGATAGCTATTCAATAAATGAAAACTACAAAGCTGTATATAAAGTCGAGCTAAAGTAGTTCAGAGCCTTACTATGATACATTAAGGAACAGTAAATTATCAACATGTTTACCTCTTTTCCCAAGACAATTTTTTTTCTCCAAATATAGCATCTTTGTAAGAATAGTTACCATAGCCAAAATACTGTAATAAGTATACATCATGATGTAATTTCCTTCATCAGACATTTATTCCTTCTGAAAATAAAATCTTTAAGCTTACTTCTCAATCCTTCTTCACTGAGCATTTTATCCCTTCAGTGTTGTCAAAGAAAATACGGTACATTGAAAAGCAAAAATAGCCCCAAAAATTGGGTCAAGAAAGGTTTTGGAAGGTTTTTCTAGGTAAAACATTATGAATTTTTCATAGCATTGCTACTCCCACACCACTTGCAGTATTGATGCACATTTACCATTTGTTTCCATGCTTTTATTAAAACTATTTTTCTCTTCTCTTGTACGGCTACCTCTTCCTCTCTCCTTCCCCATTCAACCACATTATTCTTCACCCTATCCTTTAGAGAATGTTATGGTGTGCCAACTAAACTTCCTTACCCCTTTCAGGACTAGAGCGGTTATTCCTTCAATTGCTGGGAATGTTGACAGTGGATGCTCACAGCTGAATCCTCCTTTCTAAGGAGCACCTTCAGCTGAGCAGAGCTGTAGCTCTATCACACCTCCTTCCGGGGGGCAGTCCACATCCAATGACTAGTCAGTGTGGAGGGTTAGGAGGAGGAAGGCAAATAGAGAATGTAGAGCAAAATGACTCCTTTGTTCCAGTTATGAATGACTATGCAGGAACATCCCAGCTCCAGAGGTCTTCATGGGATCAGCTGAGCTGCTGCTGTGATTGTATCACAGCCCAGTCCCTCCCTCAGCTTAATCTACTTTCCTTCATTTCCCTCAGTGGTTGACCCTGAGAGCACTCCATAAACTTCCTGCATGCCAATCACTATCTGAGTCTGCTTTCTGGGGAAACTATGAGAGCCCTCAAGAAGGAGCTCATGTAAATAAGCTAATATGTATTCTTCCGTGCTTCCTTCCATGAATATTTAATCATATACAAACATATATGGGCATATAAATGTACGTATGTATAATAAGTATATGATTTTTGTTTTTTTTAAAAAATGAGATCTCATTATAAATTCAATTTACCATTCAACAATACCTATATAATTTCCTCTAGGCAATTTGTATAGCTCCATAGCTTTAGTTCATTCTTTTAGCAGCTAAATGATTTTCCATGGTATAGATATATAATATATTCAATTATTCATCTTTTGATGGGCACTCACCTTCTTACAGTATTATTTTACTTTGGCTTCCATGAACAATGCTGGAATAAATATTATTGTACATATACCCTAATAGACTGGTACCTCTATTTCTGTAGGATAGATTTCTAATGGTGGCACAAAGTTCAGGAGTATGTATATACTTTTTTCAAAGATATATTGCCAGATTTATTTTCAAAACTCTACAAAATTCACATTAATGCAGATGATAACTTTTGAACTGATTATATATATCTCATTTTGATATACTTCTTTCTTGCCCTCTAACAAAGCCAAGTTATTTTGTGTGAACTTCCTTTTTCAGGGTGAAGATACAGAAAGGTCCCCAAAACACACTTTGACAACTTTTTAACAACTAACAGAACATTGAAAATGTCTTTTTATATTTTTCATTTTTATTGGAGTATAGTTGATTTACAATGTTGTGTTAGTTTCTGCTGTACAGCAAAGTGAATCAGTTATACATATACATATACATATATCCACTCTTTTTTAGATTCTTTTCCCATATGAAAATATCTTTTTAAAAGCAAAAGTACTGCTTTCAATTTAGGGCAAGTCTAGCTTTCTTTTAAGTTAGTGTTAAAACAAAGTTAGAGGGACTTCCCTGGTGACGCAATAGTTAAAAATCCGTCTGCCAGTGCAGGGGACGCGAGTTCGATCCCTGGTCCGGGAAGATCCCACATGCCGTGGAGCAACTAAGCCCACAACTACTGAGCCTGCACTCTAGAGCCTGCGAGGCACAACTACTGAAGCCCGCGTGCCTAGAACCTGCGCTCCACAACAAGAGAAGCCACCGCAAAGAGACGCCCGCACGTTGCAACCAAGGGTAGCCCCCTGCTTGCTGCAACTAGAGAAAGTCCACGTGCAGCAATGAAGACCCAATGCAGCCAAAAATAAATAAATAACGAAGTTATAGGCTATCATTCTGTTTAATTTTATCTGAGACAATTTCTTTTTTTTTTAATTCAAACGCTCTTAAAAGCAGTAGAGTATATTCAACCTCTTTTCCCCCAAGAACTGGTATTAGAAAGTGTCTATATGTGTTCAAAAGTGAGTGATAACCAGTACAAATTATTAGAATCAGGGATTTCTCAGGATCCTGGAAATAAATATTGGTTTTTAAAAGCAGAAAACAACATACAACTTACCATATTCAAATTTTAAATGCATTTAAGTGCAAGATTAACTAAATGTGACCATCCATGATTTCAAAAGCAAACCATTATGGAAATTTTAAAAAACATGATAAAAATATTAAGTTCTTAAGTGTATTTCTCATGACAGAATAAAATGTACATTACCAAACCTCAACTATTGTGCCATTTGAAAATTTGTCAAGATTTGCAAGGAAAACAGTTTTCCTCTTTGTTTTAGCTAAATTAGAAGTTAATGAACTGAATATTCCAGTGTAGCATTAATGTAAATAAAAACAAATCTATGACAAGAGTTAATCAAATTGAGTTGAACAATACATTTTCCCAAGTACACTTTGCACAAAACCACAGGCTGAGGAGTAATTATTTTTATGCATGGGCACTTGGCACTTTCAACTTGAAAAACATTTTTGTCAAGTAAAGTCAATACTATTTGTAAGCTCAACCTACTGGTTGCTAATGTTAGGATACCACCTTGTGGATAAGGCATCTAATTTGGAGACCTGTCTATGTGAAATCACTTACAAAGCAAAAGGTAAAAAGTGTTCTAAGTATCATAGAAACTAATCCATAGTTTCACCTTTATTTTATTAGCATGTCTACATAAAGTAAAGGTTAAGAAAAGAATACTGAATAATTTTTATCAAAAGAGCTTTTTTCCCACTGTGCATCAGCTGCAAACTAAATGTTATATTTCAGAATAGCTATCTGTTAGAAATGCATTTTAATGAAAAACTTTTCCAGATAATTAATGAAATCCATATTAGTGAAGGTAACTTTTCATTTAATACTATAATTTAGTGCCAAACACTTTTTTTAAGTTATAGATTAATTGCCCTGGCTTTCATATGGTCAATATCGATAAGGATGTATGAGCTATATGAGAATCTCAAATATCAAATTGGTTTTTCTCTTTAAAATGTATTAATATTTCCATTAGTCTCTCTAAAATTAAAAAGTCTTTAATACTTACAGGAATACTGATACATTAGGGCTTTATAAAAGAGAAATAAATTAGCAGAGCACAGTACAGTGTCTGGAGGGTTGGGCACTACCTCTGGAACTAATCAGCCACCCACCTTGGACAAATCAATTCACTTATTATGTCTTAGTTATCACAGCTGTCAAAAGGAATAATGGCAGCTTAACCAAACAATATTTGCAAAGATATAAAACAGTATGTATCAGATTTCTGAGTCTACCATAATATAGGAAATGAAAAGAGAAATGGATCTGATTTTATTCCTGGTTCCAGTTCCTGAACTCTGAAACAGCTGGTTTCTTCGGCACTTTTTAAAATTTTGCTGATCATCCCTATATGCTCCCAACACATTTTCTTTTTTTCTTTTCATAAGGTTTTTTGAGCGGCGTCTATTACTTTCAATAAACCATCTTGGCCAAAACACAAGCCATGTGACTTAGGGAAAGGAATTACACCCATTTAATGGAGAAGGGATTAAAACTTAAAAATTCAGGTCTGGGTTTGAAATCTGACTTCTTCACTTACCAGATGGGTAAGTTATTGAGCTTTCTCTCCCTTGGTTTTCTAATTTTCCTGAAAGGGCTCTGAAGAGTGCTACTTTAAAGTGTGTAACACATTTATCACAGTGATTGCAGTGTGTCAAGTAGGATATGGCAAAAAATAATAGTTTCTTATAATTATTATAAATGGATATTATTTAATTTGACCTCCTTCCCAACTTGAAAATAAACCAGAGCATGAAATATCCATCATTCACAATATTTGTAGAAGAAATAATGCTGTTCTTCACTAATGCCCACAAAATATCCAGTCAGAAGAAGACTTAAATGGTACTTTGATGGAGTCTGAATTGATTTTCTCTAAAGGGCTGAAGCTTTAAAATAATTTGTAATTTCCCTACTGCACCACAGTACACAGAAAACAGTACATTCAACTCTTGGAAAGATTTGAATCTCCACAGACCATTAGTCTATAATGAAAATAATTTATGACAATCTTTGACTTACAAAGGTGACTTACCTTCTCTGTAATGGATTTGAAACTGCTTCAGTTTATATGGGGTCAAGGTTCAGCAAACTGCTGACTGTTCAAATAGCTTAGTCACAGAAGTGATCAGATATCTTGGTGAAGGAAACAGAGCAATATAAAGATAACTCTTAGTCTCTCTCTTACTATACAATCCTTTAAAAAGCAAAAAAGCCAATTGGTTATTTTGGAAATTTGATAATGCACTGTTTGCAGCCACATATGTGACTATAGATTTATTGAACTAAAAATGCAGTTAACGAAAACAAAAGCATTTCATAAATGGACAAAAAGAAGTCTCAGGAAATAAGTCAACATGCCCATCACCTTTTTTTTCTTTTCTAAATCAATTTCTGAACTCCCTTTAAGGGTCAGCTCAATTCTCAACATTTCCCTTAATTCTTCCTTATCCATCATAGTTAGTAATGACTGTACTAAGCCATCTTATACTAGATTTGATTCCTCATTTATAAGTTGGGGCCAAATCAAGACACTCCAAGCAAACTAAAAACCTAGGATTCCATCAAATCTATAGTCCTTAAATATAAATTTAGCATTTACCTTGGAGGGGGAAAACCTGATTTTTTCATGTTCATAGAAGTATAAACATATTTTTTCATATTCAGGCTGAAGGATTTGCTACATGCATAATATTTGAACTCATTTGGATTATATTTCATTTCATATTTTTCTCAGTCACAGCTGGATCACATTATTCACACTCAAAAATACTGAAGGTAATATACAGGAATATAGTTCCAAATTCTTTTCCAAAATAGGTGTGTTTGAAAAATCAATGAGAAATTCTGTTATGTCCCCACCCCTACCCTTTGAAAATCATTATCCTAGCATGTTAGCACAATGTTGAGTTATAACAGATATTTAATATAGATTTGAGGATTTCATAAGGACTTCCCGTGAACCTACTGCTTTCATGACAATTTTAGATTTCCTTCTTCCTGTGTTAACATATCTCTATACTATGCCTCATAGCAAAAGAATCATGTTTTTCAGTAAGTCATATCTGAAGGTAATTCCTAATATACATCTTTCAATAATTTCAAATATTAGCATTTTTGCTGCTTGGTTAAACTACTTTTTAATTATGCTTTTATATACTCACACTATGCACTTAACAACTTTTTAATTGAAATCAATAGTGCATTCTATTATGAGCTGATTCACTGGCAGCAAAGATTTGAAAGAAACATTTTGCATATTACATTCTTGCTTGCAACTGAATCCAGATTGATCCAGTGCATTTATAGTAAGAATTCTTCACTGAAAGCAATGGAGCTGAGCCCAGATTAAGAATGCTCCATTGCTTTCTAAGAAGTACAGTCATAAAACTTATTATATTTAATATCAGGATCGTCTTTCACCTTCTGCCTCCTTACAACATCTACACTGTCTTTAACCCAAGACAATATAATATCTATTCTCATTTTCATGAAATATTTCTGAAATGTGTTACACAGAAAGCTAAGTTCTAGTCAAGAGTACCAGATGATGGGAATGTAAATTGATACAGCCACTATGGAGAACAGTTTGGAGGTTCCTTAAAAAGCTAAAAATAGAACTACCTTATGACCCAGCAATCCCACTACTGGGCAGATACCCTGAGAAAACCATAATTCAAAAAGAGTCATGTACCACAATGTTCATTGCAGCACTATTTACAATAGCCAGGACATGGAAGCAACAAAATTGTCCATCGACGGAGGGATAAAGAAGATGTAGCACATATATATTCAATGGAATATTACTCAGCCATAAAAAGAAATGAAATTGAGTTATTTGTAGTGAGGTGGATGGATGGACATATAGTCTATCATATAGATTGAAGTAAGTCAGAAAGAGAAAAACAAGTACCATATGCTAACACATATATATGGAATCTAAAAAAAAAAAAAAAAGGTTCTGATGAACATAGGGGCAGGACAGGAATAAAGACACAGACATAGCGAATGGACTTGAGGACACGGTCATGGGGAAGGGTAAGCTGGGATGAAGTGAGAGAGTAACATTGACATATACACACTACCAAATGTAAAATAGATAGCTAGTGGGAAGCAGCCGCATAGCACAGGGAGATCAGCTCAGTGCTTTGTGACCACCTAGAGGGGTGGGATAGGGAGGGTGGGAGGGAGGGAGATGCAAGAGGGAGGAGATATGGGGATATATGTATATGTATAGCTGATTCACTTTGTTATAAAGCAGAAACTAACACACCATTGTAAAGCAATTATACTCCAATAAAGATGTGAAAATAAATAAATGAATAAATGGGATTAAAAAAAGACTACCAGATGATTATTGCTATCAATAGTTGTTACAATAAAAGAAATAAATTAAAAATGTCTCTTGTTGCTGTTTATTTTTTAATTGAGGTTCTTATAATCTGACAATTCTGCCATTTCTCATGTACACCACAATCCAACAGCTGAGATAATATTACAAGACTATTGTTAGAGAAAAAAAGCAAGCCTAAGTTGCTTTTTCTCCAGTCCTGGTTACGGGTTATGCTGAGTTGTTCACCCACCTGATACTCCTTCTCCTGGTGCCAAGATACACACATTGACACATAGAAAGTGGTTGAGGGGCAATATGTAATTGGTGAGTAATCAAAGGAGAAAGAAGTTCTCTGCAAAAGTACTTGGTTTACAAAATGTTAATCATTTTGACCTACCTAGCCTCACATTTGAACTAAATTAGGAGGCAAAGTTGTCTATAATTCATTAAATCAAGCACTCTTTTATGTGTAGGAAGATGCTCATCAGTACAGGGGAAGATAAAAGCCCAGCAACCTCCATACTGTTCCTTAAAAAACTACAAATAGAACTACCATCTGACCCAGCAATCCCACTACTGGGCATATACCCTGAGAAAACCATAATTCAAAAAGAGTCATGTTCCAAAATGTTCATTACAGCTCTATTTACAATAGCCCAGAGATGGAAACAACCTAAGTGTCCATCATCGGATGAATGGATAAAGAAGATGTGGCACATATATACAATGTAATGTTACTCAGCCATAAAAAGAAATGAAATTGAGCTATTTGTAATAAGGTGGATGGACCTAGAGTCTGTCATACAGAGTGAAGTAAGTCAGAAAGAGAAAGACAAATACCGTATGCTAACACATATATATGGAATTGAAGAAAAAAAAATGTCATGAAGAACCTAGGGGTAAGACAGGATTAAAGACACAGACCTACTAGAGAATGGACTTGAGGATATGGGGAGGGGGAAGGGTAAGCTGTGACAAAGCGAGAGAGTGGCATGGACATATATACACTACCAAATGTAAAATAGATAGCTAGTGGGAAGCAGCCGCATAGCATAGGGAGATCAGCTCAGTGCTTTGTGACCACCTAGAGGGGTGGGATAGGGAGGGTGGGAGGGAGGGAGACGCAAGAGGGAAGAGATATGGGAACATATGTATATGTATAACTGATTCACTTTGTTATAAAGCAGAAACTAACACACCATTGTAAAGCAATTATACTCCAATAAAGATGCAAAAAAAAAAGCCCAGCAACATACTGAAGAGTCATAGAGTCACTGACTATTTTAACTGAAAATGTCTTTAAATATCATCATGCCCTAATATGTTAACCACTCAGCTTTTGTTTGAATGAAATAAAAGAATAAATAAATTCATGGCTGATCAAATTGAGAAGAGTGACAACTGCTTTAGGACAAGTATGAGAAATAACTTTTTTTAACAAGGACTTCATATATTTAAAATGTTACAGTATTATTGTTTAAGAAAAAGAATTTTTGAAAATATGTATTGGATTTTCAAGTCAATAATAAGAAACATCAAATCTTATTAAATACATAGTTAATAGTTGCAAAATATATTAAACTACATCAAGCACAAATGCAATTTGTATTAAAATTACTTTCTTCAATTTCAGGCTTCAGTAGATATTATCAGAATTAGTCGTAATTAATTTTAACCCAATCTAAATTTAGAGGCTTAGGAAATCTTGATACTGTACTTCAGAAACTAAGAGTTTTCAAACCTGATTGCAGTTTTGTAATTACAGTTAGGTATGATATCACAACTTGTTATTCCTCTCAAATCTAGCAGAAGTAAACGTGATCCCTTGACTAGAGAATTTTGGATTCTGATTCATTAGGCAAGCAACCCAAGTCTGACCAAACTTTAAAAGAATCCTCCAAGTGGCCTTATAAAGAAAAAAGTAATGTTAGAGATTCCAATATTGTCATAAATTGGGAGGGCTTATTCTTGATGCATCTGGACCCAAATAGTATCACCCAGTGAGGAGGAAACAACTTAGACCAGATACAAAAAGAAAGGCTGAGTACAGTTGACAGTATTGGTATTGTTCGCCCAATCGCCATTACAACTCCATTTGTATGCAGCACCATCATTTTGTTTAGAGGCTTACTCTGTTCCCACTGACTGTGGTCTTGGTAGGATGTCAATTAAGGGGCCCAAAGGGGAGGGGAAAATATAGATTAATCTAGACCATTCAAACATACACAATTACTCTAAGGAATTTAACTCCCTGTAATTGAGCTCGGGATTACAAGAGAAAAGATGTGCAGCTGATTTCATCCCCATGGTGGTGGAATCCTGAACAAACAGCCCATCATTTCCTGCTGCCTCTAGCCTCAGTATTACCTTTCCAAAGACCTAATCCTGTAGCTTTTTTGTCTATGTGTGAGAAACTCCCATATTCTTTAATAAATGTTTCTTAGTCTCACTCTTAGATTAGCTCAAATAAGTTTCTGTTACTATTATCCAAATAGTCTAAGTGTTTCACTGAGAAGTTGTCCTGAGTCCAGAACTGACCTCGAAGTAGAGAGAAGAGATGCTGATGGACAAAGTCAGTGTTCCAAGAGCAGTATCAAAGTGATGAGGCTTCGTCAGTCTTGGTTATGTCAAGGTTTGACATCAAAGGAGATTCACTGCAGGGAAAAATGCACATTAGGAGGAGAACAAATAGCAGGAACTATACTTTTACATAAGCAATCGTACTGTCAGTATGGACCAATCAATCCCTTCAAAATAGTAGGGCATCCAGGAACAAGGATGTTGGGAGTAGGACCCCTAGCTAGAGGAAGAGACTGGCAGTATATTAGTGATCTCATGGGCAGAAGTTCAGTACAAGGGACCGAAGAAGTGGGTAGAGGTAGTATGTAGCTCAGGGCCCTCTTAACTGTAAGAGCTCACCCTAGTACAGCTGAGCCTGGATTCAGGATAACAGGATTGGTTCCAGACTTCCCCTGTTTTGGGGACGAAAGAAGTCAATAAAACTTTCAACTCTAGTCAGGAATGTACCAAGGGCTGGGCAAAGCTGCACCAGGTCTTTCAGCTGGGGTGACTAGGTAGGGCTGGGAGAAGCTGGCCATAACAGGATACAGATGGTTGGTTAAGAGTGGAAAACGTCAGTGATAAGATTTGTCTTGAGCTGAAAAAAAAGTTTAAATATATAATCTACCACCCTTCTTGATATTTCCCAATACTAATTTGAATTTGAATACATTCAAATGTATTCTGCATTTGAATACATTCTCCTCTCTTCTTTGGTTGTCCTTTCTTCTATTTTCCATGGTAAGATTGTTTTTTATGTATTAGATCCAGCTCAAATGCCATTTATTTTCTAGGAAGTATTCTTGGCTCTTCAAATGGGTTTATGATACTTTTACATAATTCTAATTTCAGTTAAGTATTTATTCCTCCTACAAGAAGGCAGGGACAATTTCTAATTAATATATGGACCTGTACGCTGTTCCCTGTACATCTCAGGAATACAGGAAGTAGTTGTTGAATGAATGAATGCCAAGTTCATGAAAGTTATAACTCCCTCTCTGACAGGATTATTGAGATCTCTCTTTAATGTTTCAAGTACTTATGAAAACTGCTTCAGTGGAAATTAAACTTCATTAGCAACTGAGACACAGTTTGCCCTCCTTTACACACAAAGTTAATTCTATAACTGATGGAGAAATCTCCCCAAATTGAGGAGAAAGGTAAGAAAATGGAGAAGATTAGAGGAGAAAGGAAGTACATGCCTCAAAACTTAGCTGTGAAAATATATTTCCATATTCCTTAGGTACTCCTCTCTGGTGCAGAGATGAAATAGAACAACATGGTAGTTTAGTCTGTATTTGGAAAACATGCATAACAGAACATCAGTTACAATAGAAAAAAAAGCTCCTGGGGTTGTCTCGATTCTCTGTGGTTGATGAAGGATCATTCTCTGCTTTGTTCAGATGGCTCTTTATTCCAGATCAAAGACTTGAAAGTATTTTTTCTTCTCTGATACCTGAAATGTCAGTTTTTAATGCCCACAGTCATCAGCATTATCTTCTTAGAAAAGAATTCTTCCTCAAGGATACAGAATAATTGGTAGCTTGTAATGCACATACCTGAAAGCATTCTATTTAGAAGTTACTTCTATTTAAAACATAAAATAAAAATATGTTTAAAAGGAGAGATTTTTGCATCTTTAAGGGGAGTGAATTTTGCATCATTTAACTTTATTTCTTATCCCTATAGAACCAGATTTACCCATAATGTAACTAGGACAGCCTGTTCCCTTATAATACATATAAAGTTCAAGAGACAACAAATAAAATAGTCAAGAGATAATTTGTTTCATAAAATTTCAGATAAACTTGGTGTTAACAATTTAAAGTTCTGAGAAACATGTCAATATATAAAGCACACTTGTGCATCTCCTGGAAGACTGGCCTTTGGAAGAAATCAGACCCTGTTTCTTTTACAAAGATAATCAGGAGTCCAAAAAATTTTCAATGAGCTTATGAACTTTCAGAAGGTTAAGGTCTCTATTCCTGTTTCTCAGGGAGTCTTTCTATAGCTTTAACAAACTCAGTAAAAGTTACACCCATCAAATATGTTGGCATTTACAAGACAACTGTGCCTACAAGAAACTAGGCCTATATTTTCACTTGTCTTACTGGAGTTTGACATTATAAAACAGTGATTCAAATTTTTCTATTAAATAATGCCACTAGTTTATTTATAAGAGTGAGAGACTTGATTCCAAAATCACAGCAATTTGGAGAATTTCCTTTTTCAAACATCAGGACCTCAAAGCATGAATACATTAGAGCTTATACAGTGACAGATAGAACTTCCTTCATAAACTGTCTTCTTTTCATTAAGACTTTTGATAATTATGTCAAATTAAGTACCAAAGAACGTTTCTTTCCAAAAAGTTGTATCTAAAATGTAAACTGAGTCATCTAACTTTTTTGAAGGAGTGAGCCTAATTAGCTGAGGGCCATCCTAATGATGTAGTAAAATTTTTGTCTGATTTATTGCTTGCATTTTTATTGGGTCTTTTTAGAGATGCAATACAACATAAATCTTCAGATGGCCCCAAATTCCATGAAGACACATGAAACAAGTGATGATCTTACTGCCTCCTAAAGGGAGAAAGGACAAAAAACTTCCCAATGTACTGCAAACACTCTCCAAAACTCTCTCCTCAGAAATCTCCTTCTCTTTCTTTCAGGGTTTTTTCTCTTTAATCTTCAAAACCAGTGTTGCTTCATTAGAGCTTAGATTAAACCTAAGAAATTCTGGCTTGGCTGTCTTTATGGCAATGTAGATGTCCAGGCTGTTGCTGGAGAGGGGCCCATCATCTCCATGGTACACAGGTTAAAAGGAAGTCTCTTCCTCCCAGGAACCTAAGAAATGCTATCTGATACCTAATTACTCTTCCACATTCTTTTGTCCTGCAGCCCAGGGAAGAGTATAATCTACAACTCTTCTGGAGCTGGAGGAATCAGTCATTCCAGGGATCTCCCCTCTCAGGCAATGGAGAGAGATGGGTTCGGTAGGAAGGACTGGGCTAATCCACATCAACCATTGAAACCATGACCAGTTTATGATCAATTTTACGCTTGCACTTCACTGACCACCAGTCCAAAACACTCTCCAAGGGAAGATAATAAAAGAAAAAAGAGGCAAAGGATTATGGCTGGAAGTGGAAGGTTTTCCAGCTCCTTTGGTATATAGAGCAGTGAAGTCTCAACGATTCTTCAAGCAAATCAGTACAACAGAGAAGTAAAGTAACAAAACCCGAAAAGAATGGGAGCATATCAGATAAAGGGAGCATGTTCTTCAGCCTGTGAGGCCATTACACTACCTCTAAAATCACAAGGGGTGATTTGTTTGTAAAGTGTGACACAATAAATTGTCAAAGTCACCTGAAAACATACCCAATTCTATCTCTGATTCTGATGTCTTCAATTGTGGTCAAAATTGAAGCTATCTACCTTGAATTACCATTCTTTCCACATTGCAGTTTACACAAGGCAAGAGTGTGTTTATAAACTTTTTAATATTGTCAAAAGGAAAAACATAGAATTACTCAGTTAGCAGTCTCTGTAATTTTGTGAGCTAGTTATAAAAAGAGAACATTGATTTTTATTTCTTATGTACTTGGCACAAGTTAAAATGATGTGGCATAAGTTCAGCAACTAAGTCTGGAGTTTTCCCCAAATTTATCAACACTGACCTCCTTCCATTGGTCTGCTGCTCCTCCCTCCATTCAACCTCTGATACCTCAAATCCAGTGTTTCTCAAACTTCAGAAGTGCACTAATCCCTTTCAGTGGAAAAAAATTATCTTTGAGGCTTTCTGGTGTTGACAAATTATTTTTATTATGATGGTGGTTAAATATGTATAAACACAAAACTAAGCATAAATTCCTTATGCTTAGAGCTTTAATTCTACAACCAAAATGAGTTAACAATGTATACAAACAAAATTATGAAAGCAATAAAATTCAACTTAACAACATTAATTTAGTTGTGAAACATGAAGTTATTATACTGTAATGAAATGTAAATATAATACTTAACTGCTTCAGTACAGGTTTGTCACCTTATTTCAGAATGCTTATACTATCCTGTGATATCTGATGACTCAAGTGTTCTAAGATTTTTCTCTATTAAAACCATTGTGAGCCCCACCTCCCGTGATTCAGGCCCCTTCAACTGAGCCCTAAATTCCTCAGAGGTAGAGCAAAGGATCCTAACAAATCAGCTCTTCTTTCTTCCAGAAATATGATGGGGAGAGAAGACAAGATGGTGGAGTAAAAGACCTTGAGTTCACCTTCTCCCACAAGAACACCAAAATCACAAGTAACTGCTGAACAACCAACAATAAAAAATACTGGAACCTATCAAAAAAGATATTCTACATCCAAAGACAAAGAAGAAATCACAACAAGACAGTAGGAGGGGTGCACTTGTGACATAATCAAATCCCATACCCCCATACCCCCATTTTGTGGGTGACCCACAAAATGGAGAATAATTATATTGCAGAAGTTCTCCCATGCATGGGAGTGAGAGTTCTGATTCCCACATCAGGCTCCCCAACTTGGGGGTCTGGCATCGGGTGCAGGAGCCTCCAGAATACTTGGCTTTGAAGGCAAGTGGGTCTTGATCGTAGGAGCGCCACAGGACTGGGGGAAACAGAGACTCCACTCCTGGAAGATGTACACGATTGTTAGCAGTGAAATTGAATTAGTAATTTAGAAAACTCCCAGCTAATAATAGTCCAGGACCAGATGGCTTCACAGGGGAATTCTACCAAACATATAAAGGAGAGCTAATACCTATTCTAAAAAATTGAAGGGGAAGAACACTCCCAAATCCATTCTACAAGGATGGATTACCAGCATTACCCTCATATCAAAATCAGAAAAAGACTGCAACAGAAGAAAATTACAGGCCAATATCTTTGCTGCATAGAGATGCAAAAATTCTCAACAAAATATTACAAAATTGAATCCAACAATATATAAAAAGAATCATACACCATGGTGAAGTTGGATTTATTCCAGGACCACAAGGATGGTTCAATATTTACAAATCAATCAATGTAATACATAACATTAGCAAAAGGAAGGATAAAAAATCACATGATCATCTCAATACAGGCAGACAAAGAATTTGACAAAATTCAACATAAATTCATGATAAAAACTGTCATCATAGTGGGTATAGAGGGAAATATCTCAACATAATAAAAGTCATTTATGACAAACCCACAGCCAACATAATTCTCCATGGTGAAAAGCTGAAAGCCTTTCCTCTAAAATCGGGAACAAGACAAAGATGTCCGCTCTTGCCTCTTCTATTTAGCCTAGTATTGGAAGTTCTAGCCACAGCAATCAGACAATAAAAAGAAATAAAAGGAATCCAAATTTTAAGGAAAGAGGTAAGTAAGACTTACCTTGTCACTCATTGCAGATGGCATAATACTTTACATAGAAAACCCTAAAGTCCTCACCCAAAAACTATTAGAAATAATAAATGAATTCAGCAAAGTTGCAGGGTATAAGATTAATATACAGAAATCTGTTGTTTTTCTATACATTAATAATGAACTATCAGAAAAAGAAAGTTTAAAAATTCCTGTTTAAAATCACATAAAAAGGAATAAAATACCTAGGAATAAACTTAACCAAGAAGGTGAAAGACCTATACTCTGAAAACTATAAAACATTGATGAAAGGAATTGAAGATGATTCAAAGAAATGGAAAGATAACCCATGCTCTTGGATTGAAAGAACTAAAATTATTAAATTGACCATATTACCCAGAGCAATCTACAGATTTAATGCAATTCCAACCAAAATACCCAAGACATTTTTCACAGAACTAGAACAAATAATCCTAAAATTCATATGGAACCACAAAAGACTAATTTCCAAAGCTATCTTGTGGAAAAAGAACAAAACTGGAGAAATCACCCTCCCAGACTTCAGACTATATTACAAAGCTTCACTCATCAAAACAGCATGGTACTGGCACAAAACAGACACATAGATCAATGAAACAAAATAGAGAGCCCAGAAATAAATCCATGCACCTATGGTCAATTAATCTATGACAAAGAGGTAAGAATATGCAATGGAGAAAAGATGGTGTCTTCAATAAGTGGTGCTGGGAAAACTGGAAAGCTACACATAAAAAAATGATACTAGAACATTTCCTCACATCACATACAAAAATAAACTAAAAATGGTTTAAAGACCTAAATGTAAGACCTGAAACCATAAAACTCCGAGGAGAGAATATAGGCAGAACACTCTCTGACAAAAATAATAGCAATTTTTTTGGATCTGTCTCTTAAGGCAAAATAAATGAAAGCAAATATAAACAAACAGGACCTAATTAAACTTAAAAACTTTTGCACATCAAAGGAAACCATCAACAAAAGGAAAAGACAACCTACTGAATGGGAGAAAATATTCTCCCTGAAAACATTCAGGGAGGCCTGAATAGACATTTTTCCAAAGAAGACATACAGTTGGCTAACAGGCATATGAAAAGATGCTCAACATTGTTCATTGTTAATCATCAGAGAGATGCAAATCAAAACCACATTGAGATATCACCTCACATATGCCAGAATGCTATTGTCAAAAAGTCACCCCTCTGTTTCCCATAAGAATATGGGAATAAAATCTCTAAGTGGGGAATGAAATAGGAGGGAAAGGGGCAGGGCACAACCTCTAAAAGAATGATATAGCCCTTGAGGATATGACATAAACTGGTTAGAACCAACGAGGTCCAAGATGTTGAAAGATTAGACTTCTAGGGAACCTCATTATAGCCTCATTATACACTCACTGTAATACATTAGCATCTAAATGATACACCCACAGGTGCCATGATACAGTCTGAGGCTAAACATAAAAGGTCAAAAAGTGGGCAGTGGCCCAATTCCTGGAAATCTCCTCCCCTTCCCCAAAATAGTTGGAATAATCCTCCCTTTTCTTAGCCTATGAAATTACCCAGCCTATAAAAACTAACTACTCCATATTTTGGGGACAGTCTCCTTCTGAGATGGCCCACACTCTGTCTGTGGAGTGTGTTTCTCCCAGGGCATTCATTCTTGCCTTTTGAGACAGACTGTATTCTGTCTATAGAATGTGTATCTAAATAAATCCACTTCTAACCTAAAAAAAAAAAAAAAAAGGTCTACAATAACAAGTGTTGGCAAGGATGTAGAGAAAAAGGAACACTTTTACACTGTTGGTGGTAATGTAAATTGTTGCAGCCACTATGGAAAACAGTATGGAGTTTCCTCAAAAAACTAAAAATAGAACTACCATATGATGCAACAATTCCACTCCTGGGTATAAATCCAGAAAAAACCAGAAACGCTCATTCAAAAAGATATATGCACCACAATGTTCAATAGCAACACTATTTACCATAGCCAAGATGTGGACGCAATCCATGTGTCCATCAACAGACAAATGGATAAAGAAGATGTGGTGTATATATATACATACACACAATGGAATATTATTCAGCCTTAAAAATGAATGAAATTCTGCCAGTTGCCACAATGTGGATGGACCTAGAGGATATTATGCTCAGTGAAATAAATCAGACAAAGACAACATATATCAGTGATATGTGGAATCTAAAAAATAAAGTATATAGCAAAACAGAAACATACTCACAGATAGAAAACAATATAGTGGTTACCAGTGGGGAGAGGGAAGTGAGGAAGGGCAAGATAGGGGTATGGGATTAAGAGGCACAAACTACTATGTATAAAATAGATGAGCAATGTTGAAAAACCCACCCAAGGTAAAAGCAAACTGCCAACTGTCACATCTTGTTTCAGGTTATAAGTTGTCCTCTGGATGACCCAAAATAATTTCCTTACATAATATTATAAAATTCCCACCAAGCTCTAGGACTTACGATTCTTGACCTATTTGTATTTTAGCCTGTATATTTATACACGTATAGAATTACTCTAAAATGTCAGTAAATTGAATCACCATCAGAAAATATTTGCCGGTTACCTAATTGACTATGATACCATACAAAAGACACATAAAATTTACTGCAGAATCAATGTTGTATTTTAACCTAAGATCTGGATATATGCTCCCACAAAGCAGTAATGAGAATGACATAGTCTGTAAACTGGCATCAGTTTAAACTAATTAGTTTAAAATGACATAGCAATTTAGAATCAAATACCATCCTTGGTCTACCATAAAAGCATTTATTGCACACCTGTTATGTGGCATGATTTTTTTATTAATTTATTTTATTTATTTATTTTTGGCTGCATTGGGTCTTCGTTGCTGTGCTTGGGCTTTCTCTAGTTGTGGCGAGTGGGGGCTACTCTTCGTTGCGGTGCGTGGGCCTCTCATTGCGGTGGCTTCACTTGTTGCAGAGCACGGGCTCTAGGCACACGGATTTCAGTAGCTGTGGCACGTGGGTTTAGTAGTTGTGGCTCGCGGGCTCTAGAGCACAGGCACAGTAGTTGTGGTGCACAGGCTTAGTTGGTCCACAGCATGTGGGATCTTCCTGGACCAGGACTCGAACCCATGTCCCCTGCATTGGCAGGTGGATTCTTAACCACTGTGTCACCAGTGAAGCCCTGGCATGATCTTTATAAAGTTCCATCTCGGGTTAAGTACAATGTGTGCTTTTTCTCCCTACCAGTGTACAGGTTTAATGGGCTCCAGCCAGATTCTCTGGAAAGTAAACTTTTGCCAAGAGTGAAGAAACAAGAATGATTTTAAAGCCAAATTCTAGTTTGCTACAACAGAAA
Organism: Pseudorca crassidens; assembly: GCF_039906515.1. NCBI lineage: Eukaryota > Metazoa > Chordata > Mammalia > Artiodactyla > Delphinidae > Pseudorca > Pseudorca crassidens. The sequence continues at coordinate 100,447,230 of NC_090298.1, forward strand.
ATTAAGTTTCAAAATAGTTCGCATTTCAGTTTCTTTTTAACCTCTTCTAGCTAGTTCCTGCAAATGTGGATCATCTTTAATGTATGCACTTGTACATCCACCTTTCTCTAAGAGGCAGTATTGATTAAGACACCAACCTAGAATCAAGTTTTCCTTTGACTCCATATTGTCTTGAAAACTAGTTGTGTTCCCTTGGGCAAATTATCTATCCTCCCTATAACCCGTTTCCTCATTTGCACAATAGAGATAAAAATAATAGTTCTATTAGCTTTCTGATGGGTAAATGAGGTAATATGGAGAGAGCTTAGAGCAACACCTGGCACTTGGTAAGTTCTCAGTTAGTTTTTGCTATAATTATTTGACACATTATAATGAGGAAAAATTAAACGATTATAAAAAACAACAGATGAAGATTATTGAAGCCACATTTTTAAAACATTACTGGATATTTGAAATGAGAGGCATTATTCTGCCAGAAGTAAACCATTTTCTTAATTCTCTCTTGGCAATAATTCAGCTGAAAATATGCCCATTTATTATTTTTTAATACATTTTTTTCCATTAATTTAAACAAACACTCACTGAGCACATGCTATGATCCAGAGCCAATGGAGTCAAGGGTAGAAATTCAAAGATAAATAAGGCAGAGGCTGTGCCCTCAAAAAGTTACTGGTCTAAAGAAAAATTGATATTGGCACAGAACCAAATTACACATCAAAAAATTGCTTTAGCCCACTATCTGATTCACAGGCTTACTTTAAAAATGTGTCAGTGAACAGCCCATAGTCAATGACAATGCAGAGAAAACAAAGAGCAAAATAATTGTATATTTCACGCATTTGTCTGTCAAGAACTCTCTTTATGAAGAGAGATGTTGATAATAGACCAGGGGAAATCATTGCAAGCTTCCTCTATGGGTTCATAACACACACACACACACACACACACACACACACACAAACACACACACTACACTTAAAACGTACAGTATTTTTCTTTTAATCCTCACCTAATGTACAATGAAATACTTGGCAAAGTTTCACTTCAGTAAGGACGCCAGTGAAATAGGTGGTGGAAATCCACCCCAGTACAGAAAAGACAAAACAGAGGACTGAAATTTTAAGCCTTGCATTTAGAACACTCTAGCTATTTGCTTGATTCCCCACAGGTTTGTGAACGAGGCTTGGTCTGCAAATAGTCTGTATTTATAGTCCTACCTACCTCCTGTAATGCTAGGCTTTGTGTGCTAAGAATCTCAAAAGGAATAACATTGTGGAGAGGTGAAAATGATAAAGTAAATCTCTGTGTAGAAGGCTAAGAGCCTAAAACTTTAACTAAAAGAAAAACAGCGACAACAACAAAACATGCAATTATCCTATTATAATATTTCTTGGCGGAATATTTCTACCTACAGCTTTCAAGTCATTATCCTTGCTTTTGTTATATTTATAATAATAACAGTAACAAGGCTGTATGACTTTTGGAAAAAAAGAAACATTTTGGTATCATCACTGATAAATAGTTAAGGATGGTCCACTTTTTAGTGTCATTTGATTCTAAATATAATAGGAAATCAACCTCTTGTATCTGTTAAGAACTGTGAAGGGTTTGAGATTTTTACCCTACTTGCAAGCTTACAAGTTAGCCTGCCATAGTTTCACAGGCAGAGTTTCAAGACACTATGCTCCTGAGTCAGAAACAAAGCACAATTTGTTACTCATAGTACTAGCAGTAGCCAGAATATCATTATTTTTGCTCCAGTTCTCTGAGCCCAAATTTCCATGAGTCACTGCAAAGAGGGCTGCGTATACCTGTACACAGAGCAGGGTACATTACAGGAAAGGAACTCTGGAATTAGGAAACCCAAATATCTTGTAATGGGCAGTAAACCTGCTTGAACTTTGCCCCAGAAGCAGATGTTATCTTTATTACAGTGAACAGTAAACCAACCTGCCCTTTGCTCTGGAGCAAGACATTGTTCTCCTTTTCCAAGGATGTTTGCTATACAAACATCCTTAAACAGATAGTCTAAGATAAGGCAGACAGTGACTTGTTTCATAAGACATTTAGAAATGCATGAGACCCATAGAAAATTGTTGAAATAAAAAATGTGAAGCATCCAAACCCAAACTGAGCTAAGCTATGACTATAGTTCATGTTTCTTTGAGGACAATTCAACCACAAATATTCATTTCCATTCATTAATTGAAATCATAAAAAACTTCAACAGGGGCTTCCCCCCGTTCGTGCCCTGGTCCGGGAAGATCCCACATGCCGTGGAGCGGCAGGGCCCGTGAGCCATGGCCGCTGGGCCTGCGCGTCCGGAGCCTATGCTTCGCAATGGGAGAGGCCACAATAGTGGCCCATGTACCACAAAAAAAAAAAAAAAAAAAAATCTTGAACGGATGTTTCCTTTATTTCCAGTAGATCTTATTTTGACTTGTGTAGTACCTAGGATTTTATACATCCTTTAGTTGAATTTGTTGTTGGGAGGAAGAACATACATTCTTCTTTTCATATTCCTTCCCACTCCAATGATAATGCTAGAACGGAAATAGCTTTGGTCAAAAGCATACATATACACACATATACATACATATATACATATTACATATATACACATATACATAGATACATATAAGCATATACATACATATATATACGTATAAGCATACATATATATAAATGTGTGTATATATATATACATATATATAAAGCCATTTTTGTATGGGTTTAGGTGTGTATGTGTGTGTGAGATAAGGAATAAAAGCTCTGAAATACTGAAAACTATCAGAACTCATAACTCGTCCCTACCCAGAGAGACTAACTTATTTTCCACACAGTCCACTATGCAAGAATTAATTATTGTATTTCTATCATCCTGAAGTCCACTACAGAGTAAGTACCTAATGTCATGCAATAGGAAGCTAGTCAGGGAAGAACTCAAAGATTCTTCTTGAGAAAAACTAAATGGATTTCCAATTTCTAATTAAGTATTACCTTTCCTAGACAACCAGGACTTCATTTTCTTTCTCTTTGTATTTCAAGTTCTTAACAAAAAAATTGAAATATAAGTGCTCAAGTCAGTGTTGTTGAATAAAATGAAATTTAAAAGATGCCCTGTAAATATTTACATGACCGTGTTGACATAAGTCCAAGTGACTTAACATATTAATAAAAATGCTTTTTTACCTGGGATAACAGTTGCACTATTGAGATAGATTTCACACTATTTTGATCCTATTAAATGACAAAAAGGTGGTGATACTGTGTAGAGGCTGCATGGATTCAAAATTGAGATATTCAGTCCATGCCTTCCAACAACTAGCATGGCAGAAGGCTGGGAAGAATATAGCAAGTATACACAAACCATAATAGAAGGGAGAAAAAGAGAACTATTGTACAATAAGAGATAAATAAAGTTTTATATAAAGCATCAATTTCATCAAATTAGAGCAGGCTGATTTTAGTAAATGTCTGCTTCATGGATTTGTTAAAGATTAATGATTGATTTTCTGCTCCATAACGGCTAACGGACACAAAAACTTACTTATGCACCCTCCTAAAATCCTCAAAAGTATGGAAAAATATAAAACTAAGGTCATGTAGCAAGGAACTTGAGTCCAAGTAGTCAGAATACAATTTTGATCTATTGTTATTCTTTTTCAAAATAGGCTGCCATTTGAAAGATTCTAGCCACTTCTATTCTACCAGTGCAGACAATAAATCATCTTAAATCAGGGAAAAAACATTTGACTATAAGCAATGAAAAAAGTAGCACCTGACAGTACTGACAAAATTAGAAATTTCTCTTCTTTGCAGCCCAGACCTTAGAATATTTTTTTGCTTTTACAGTAAGTTGGAAAGTTCAGGGTAACAAAAGATAGAGAGGAGACACACAAAAGAACTTATACTATACATTTATTTCCTATCCAAGGCAATGCCAAGGAACATTCTGTCTATTCTTTCTGCTGCCATCTTTCTTCTAAAGTTGTGAGTTTTCAACCAGAGTTATCTAGGACTCTTAACTTGCCTAGCTCACTGGGGTCATAGGAGCAACACAGAGGTCTGCCAACAACCCCTAGCCGGGCTCTATGTTCAAGTTCAGTGGCTGCTTTAAAAGTAGAAAGTATTTCCAAACGTTTTTATTAACACCCTGGCAGAGATTGCATGATCTTGGTGACAATTCAATTATAGCCCTCTTAAATCGTTTCAGGTAGGTTCAATGGTCTTACCTCATTTAGAACACTGAGGGGAAAGACCATGTCTCTTCTATAATAGAAATTAAATAGCAAGCTGGCATAACTTCTGCACAATAAAATACTTCTCAAAAAATTTTACAAACATTACTTGTTAAATCCTCTTGTTGCAGTATGTATAATAATTCCATCTCTGGAAAGATACATAGCAGGTTTTACCCAGGAAAGATAGTATGGTAAATTCATTTGTTTCCTATGAAAAAAATGAACTGACATGTCATATTGTTAAAGAGCCCAGAGATTTTTCTGAAGCCCTCATATAGAGCTATAGACCATTACGAATATTATGCAAGATATTAATTTGCTGAAGAACACAGTGAAGGAGAAACAGTTCTTCATTCCTATTCCAGCTGCCCAGTTCAGGCCATAAAGCTTCATGATTGTGCAATCTCAATAGCCTCCAAACTAGGCTGATGGCTTTCAATTATTCTTCACAGGCCAGTAATCACCCACACTATTGCCACCATCTTATTTCTAAAAATGCAGCTCTAGGAATATTATTAATCCACTTAGATTTTTTTCAACTACTGCCCACTACTTATGGGATGAATTTCAACTCCTTAGCATGATACTTCAGACCCTTCTATGACCTAGGTCTAATTCACCATTCCAGTTACATTCTCTTTCATTCTCCACCAACCTTGTCAAGCTGAACAACTCACACTTCTCCAAAAAAAAAATCCATTTTCAAGTCTCTATTCCTTTTATAATACTCTTACTTGGAAATTATGGGGTTTGTGTTAGAGATAATTTATCAAATCATGTGACTTTTGGCCACAAAATAAGTCTAGAATGCAGGTACAAACAAATAATATGTATGGACATTGACAGACCAGGAACACCAAAAGTTTATAAGAGTGAGAGAATATGATCCAGTTGCTAGAAGAGTCTATGTTGAATAGACACAGGTGAAATCTAGAAATGCCTGGAGGACTAGATTAGTAATGCAGTGAAGCAACTGATGGTCAGGCCAAGGAAAAGAAAAAGTTCTGTGGCAGAAATAAAAGAATGAAAGTTTGAGATCAAAGACATGAGATCTTTCAAGTTGAGCAGTTGTAGGTGATGAAAAGTTTCAAATGTTGAGTGGGAATTGATGAACTTGATCAGATTTCTAAGATTTTTAAACTAAAGTCAAATGACCATAAGGTTAGGGTTTTGAGAAGGTGAAACATATCAAATGACCCAAGCAAAGGCAGAGGACAGAATGAAAAGGAAAATCTTGTCTTGACTGCCAAAATCTTTCCTGAATATGGAGGAATGTCCTGAAGGAGGTGAGGATGATGGTTTTGAAAAAGAATAAATTATGATATAAGTACATGACATGGACCTCAGCTCACTGAATGACCTGAAACCAATCTGAAATTTATCTAATTTAATTCCTTTAAATAAAATATAGCTTAAGATAATTACTATCCAAAAACAATTCCTCAGAAGTGTACTCACAGAGTTAATTTGTATTTTTATTGGGGTTTTTTTGTGGAATCTTTTTATTTATTTTTTAACATCTTTATTGGAGTATAATTGCTTTACAATGGTGTGTTAGTTTCTGCTTTATAACAAAGTGAATAGGCTATATATAAACATACATCCTCATATCTCCTCCCTCTTGCATCTCCCTCCCACCCCTCTAGGTGGTCACAAAGCACTCAGCTGATGTCCCTGTGCTATGCGGCTGCTTCCCACTAGCTATCTATTTTACAGTTGGTAGTACATATATATGTCAATGCTACCCTCTCACTTCGTACCAGCTTCCCCTTCCCCCCACCCCGTGTCCTCAAGTCCATTCTCCACGTCTGCGTCTTTACTCCTGTCCGGCCACTAGGTTCATCAAAACCTTTTTTTTTTTTTTTTTGTAGATTCCATATATATGTGTTAGCATACAGTATTTGTTATTCGTTTTCTGACTTACTTCACTCTGTATGACAGACTCTAGATCCATCCACGTCACTACAAATAACTCAATTTCATTTCTTTTTATGGCTGAGTAATATTCCATTGTATATATGTGCCACATCTACTTTATCCATTTATCTGTTGTTGGACACTAAGTGTCCAACAACAGATAAATGGATAAAGTAGATGTGGCACATATATACAATGGAATATTACTTCCATGTCCTGGCTATTGTAAATATTACTTCCATGTCCTGGCTATTGTAAATAGTGCTGCAATGAACATTGCGGTACATGTCTCTTTTTGAATTATGGTTTCCTCAGGGTATATACCCAGTAGTGGAATTGCTGTGTCATATGGTAATTCCATTTTTAGTTTTTTAAGAAACCTCCATACTGTTCTCCATAGTGGCTGTATCAATTTTCATTCCCACCAACAGTGCAAGAGGGTGTTCTTTTCTCCACACCCTCTCCAGCATTTATTATTTGTAGATGATGGCCATTCTGACTGGTGTGAGGTGACACCTCACTCTAGTTTTGATTTACATTCTCTAATGATTAGTGATGTTGAGCATCCTTTCATGTATTTGTTGGCAATCTGTATATCTTCTTTGGAGAAATGTCTATTTAAGTCTTCTGCCCATTTGTGGATTGGGTTGTTTGTTTTTTTGATATTGAGCTGCATGTTCTGCTTGCATATTTTGGAGATTAATCTTCTGTCAGTTGCTTCAGTTGCAAATATTTTCTCCCATTCTGAATGTTGTCTTTCATCTTGCTTATGGATTCCTTCGCTGTGCAAAAGCTTTTAAGTTTCATTAGGTCCCATTTGTTTATTTTTGTTCTCATTTCTATTTCTCTAGCAGGTGGGTCAAAATGGATCTTGCTGTGATTTATGTCACAGAGTGTTCTGCCTATGTTTTCGTCTAAGAGCTTTATAGTGCCTGGTCTTATATTTAGGTCTTTTATTCATTTTAGTTTATTTTTGTATAGGGTGTTAGGGAGTGTTTTAATTTCATTCTTTTACATGTAGCTGTCCAGTTTTCACAGCACTACTTATTGAAGAGGCTGTCTTTTCTCCATTGTATATTCTTGCCTCCTTAATCAAAGATAAGGTGACCATATGTGCATGGGTTGATGTCTGGCCTTTCTAACCTGTTCCATTTATCTATATTTCTGTTTTTGTACCAGTACCATTCTGTCTTGATTACTGTAGCTTTGTAGTATAGTCTGAAGTTAGGGAGCCTGATTCCTGCAGCTCTGTTTTCTTTCTCAAGATTGCTTTGGCTATTTGGGTTCTTTTGTGTTTCCATACAAATTGTGAAATTTTTCATTCTAGTTCTGTGAAAAATGCCATTGGTAATTTGATAGGGATGGCATTGAATCTGTAGATTTCTTTGGGTAGTACAGTCATTTTCACAATGTTGATTCTTCTAATCCAAGAACATGGTATATCTCTCCATCTGTTTCTATCATCTCTAATTTCTTTCATCAGTGTCTTACAATTTTCTGTATACAGGTCTTTTGTCTCCTTAGGTAGGTTTATCCCTAGGTATTACATTCTTTTTGTTGCAATGGTACATGGGAGTGTTTCCTTAATTTCTCTTTCAGATATTTCATCGTTGGTGTATAGGAATGCAAGAGATTTCTGTGAACTAATTTTGTATCCTGCTACTTTACCAAATTCATTGATTAGCCCTAGTAGTTTTCTGGTAGCATCTTTAGGATTCTCTATGTATAGTATCTTGTCATCTGCAAACAGTGACAGTTTTACTTCTTCTTTTCTGATTTGTATTTCTTTTATTTCTTTTTCTTGTCTGACTGCTGTGGCTAAAACTTCCAAAACTATATTGAATAATAGTGGTGAGAGTGGGCAACCTTGTCTTTTTCTTGATCTTAGAGGAAATGGTTTCAGTTTTTCACCATTGAGAATGATGTTGGCTGTGGGTTTGTCATATATGGCCTTTATTATTTTGAGGTAGGTTCCCTCTGTGCCTACTTTCTGGAGACTTCTTTTTTTTTTTGCGGTATGCGGGCCTCTCACTGTTGTGGCCTCTCCTGTTACGGAGCACAGGCTCCGGACACGCAGGCCCAGCGGCCATGGCTCACGGGCCTAGCCGCTCCGCGGCATGTGGGATCTTCCCAGACCGGGACACAAACCCGTGTTACTGCATCAGCAGGCAGACTCTCAACCACTGGGCCACCAGCGAAGCCCCCGGAGACTTTTCATCATAAATTCGTGTTGAATTTTGTCGAAAGCTTTTTCTGCATCTATTGAGATGATCATATGCTTTTTACCCTTCAATTTGTTAAAATAGTGTATCGCATTGATTGATTTGTGTATATTGAAGAATCCTTGCGTTCTTTGGATAAACCTCACTTGACCATGGTGTATGATCCTTCTAATATGCTGTTGGATTCTGTTTGCTAGTATTTTGTTGAGGATTTTTGCATCTATGTTCATCATTGATATTGGCCTGTAGTATTCTTTCTTTGTGACATCCTTGCCTGGTTTTGGTATCAGGGTGATGGTGGCCTCGTAGAATGAGTTTGGGAGTGTTCCTCCCTCTGCTATACTTTGGAAGAGTTTGAGAAGGATAGATGTTAGCTCTTCTCTAAATGTTTGATGGAATTCCCCTGTGAGGCCATCTGGTCCTGAGCTTCTGTTTGTTGGAAGGTTTTTAATTTAAAAATCTTAAATCAGTTTCAATTTAAGTGCTTGTGATTGGTCTGTGTTTAGTTTTCTATTTCTTCCTGGTTCAGTCTCGGAAGGTTGTACTTTGCTAACAATTTGTCCATTTCTTCCACGTTACCCATTTTATTGGCATATAGTTGCTCGTAGTAATCTCTCCGAATCCTTTGTATTTCTGCAGTGTCAGTTACTGCTCCTTTTTCATTTCTAATTCTGTTGATTTGAAAGTTCTCCCTTTTTTTCTTAATGAGTATAGCTAATGATTTATCAATTTTGTTTATCTTCTAAAGGAACAAGCTTTTAGTTTTATTGATCTTTTCTGTCATTTCCTTCATTTCTTTTTCATTTATTTCTGATCTCATGCAATTTTTATTTGTACTTTAAGAGGTAGTATGATTATCCACAGATGATTAGCGTCCCCTTTGTGCATGAGGTTTATCTTATTGCTGCTTCACAATAACCCTCAGAGAAAGACATGAGACATGAAACAAATTTCTGGTCTTAGAGGGAATCATGAAAAAAAAGCAGTGGATCCACCACTCATTGTGAAATTTAGGGCAAGGGTCTTAAACTCTCAGGGACTCTGTTAGTTTTTTGTAATGCTTACCTCCTACTTTTGTGAATAGTAAATGAAATAAAGTTTGTTAAAAATTAAAGTGCTAGTGTCTGACTTTGAGAAAGTGCCCAATAAATGACAGTTTATATTACTGTTATTATATAAATAAAACTAACAAGTGAGACAGGATGGGTGGAAATGGACATAAAATAGAATGTATCAGGGATAAGTGTCAGCAATAGATATAAGAAGTGTTGCAGGAGTTCATGGTAGGGAGACAAGCCAGTAACAAGGCAATTCCCCAGAGATGTTTTCCTTGAGATCTTGCTGTTTGGTTGGGTTTCAAAGGCGGAGGAAAACTCACAATACAGACGAGGGATGGAGGTTCACCAGACATGATGAAGGTTCCTGGAGCACGGGTATATGGTGTGTTTGGGAACCCCCTTAGTGTGGCGAGAAGAATTCTCTTGAGGAATATTTTGGGACCTGCAATCGAAGCACAATGTAGATATAAGATAGGAGGAAGCTGTAAATGTCGAAACAAGGAGTTCGGATATATTCATCCAATGAGAAGTGAATGAAGTTTCCTAAAGTCAGAATTTTTGTACAGGTGTATTTATGAACACTGCTAAGTTAATTTATACAGATTGCCAAAAGTTATTTAGTGAGATTTCTCAGATTGGTTCTATATTAAAAGTTGAAAATATAAGAAAACTCCTACCCTTCCTGGCTCTTAAACTAGCAATTAATGTAGTCCACAAAGCCCAGCACATAGTAAATATTCAATACATGGTTCTTAAATTTTAAATGAATTTTGGTTATTGATAATAATGGAAAATAAGTATTTATGCATAAAATTTTATCTTATAACTCTAAGCATTATGTTGTCCAAAGGTTTAACCTTCCCTTATTCTAGCAGCCAACAAGGATGAATGGTTAGAATTCATCTTCTTTTTCTTCTTCTATGGGGCATACTAATGAGCAGAGAAATAGCAAAAAAGTGGGATGATGAGCCAGAGGAGAAGTCAGTAAATGACAAAGAAGCAAGTCACAAGAATGGATAATCACTCCCTTAGTAATATAAGTTGATTATTCAGTATTATGGATAAGCATACTTTCAAAAGCATTTTAACAGTGAAAATCATTTGCAACCAGCTACCACTTGCATAGTCCTAAGGGCTCACATCCTAACTGCCCCCAACTGTACTTGTTACTGCCAAACTAATGCATGTGTTACACAGGGCTGGGGTCTTCCATTAATGTCAAGGATATGACTGGGGCACATGACAGTCCATCTAGTGTTAAATACTATTGGGAGGCATAAAAAGTGGATAAATGTATAGACACAGGAGCCAGACATCCTGCCTCAAAGCCTGACTCTACCAGTGACTAGCTGTCTGAACTTAGGCAGAGTTTCTTAACCACTCTTGCCTGTGTTTCTCATCTGTAAAATTTGGATAATCATAGTGCCTTCCCATAAAGTGTACATAAATTTATACATGTTAAACACTTGTGGGAGTATCAAAAACATGATAAAATCAACAAAAGTTAACAATTAGAATTAGCTGTCTTAACAGATGATAAAGGATTTCCAGAACAGGAAGTAATCACCTCTCTGTATAGCAAGGGGTGGGAGTCAGGAAAAACTTGGAAGCAGATATAATGGTTAGGTCTGAAGTTATCCTATTAAATAAAATGGAGAAAGGGCAATTCAGGAAGGGAAAAGCAGAACAAATAAGATCATGGTACATGAAGGTGCCTGGTGTATTCCAAGGGTGGGGAGTAGACCTGTCATGGTGCAGAATGAACCCAGAAACTTGGAGGTTGGGATTCAGATGAGTAAGGACCTCAAATGCCACCAAACTTCAGACAGTTTGAGCTCTTGGAGGTTTTTTTAAGTTTGAGAGAGACTTGGATAGACATATTATATAGAAAGAACGTGGGCAGCATTATAAAGGCTACTCAAGGTAAAGATGAGATAATTGTAGCAGCCAAATTCATTGAAAGATGGTAAGTGTACTTACACAGTTATCATTGCTAGCCATTTAAGGCATATTATGTATCAAACACTGAGCTAGGAACTTTATACAAAACAGTTCTAAATTTCCTAGCATGAGTAATGAGCTTCTGGATGAAAGAAGGGTGTTTAATGAGAAAGATAACGAGAAAGTCAGTTTGGAGATTTGGTGGGTCTGAAGTGCATATGAGACATACATTTGGAAAGATCCAACTGGCGTGTAGAAATAGAGCTTGAAGCTTAGCAAAGCGATTAACCTGAAGAGAGACTTTTGAGATATCGAGCTTTGAGTGACAGTTGAGCATAAGGAAAGAAAGGTTTGTACAGGGGAAACATGTAAAGGAGCAAGAGAAAGAGAAGGAAGAGCTTCTGTTAGAGATATTGGATTAAGCCTTTAGTCCTTGAAAAAACAACAGTTTTAATCCATGTAACAGTTACTCTACTGTGCCAACTACTGTAGTGTCATAATATCCATTAATGACAGACATTTTTCAGTCTTTGACTATATTCTCAGTAGTGAAATGCATTGAAAACATGCAAAGCATTGTCTAAATTTACCAAACACCCTCTTAAAGAATTCTTTGATCATCAAAATCTCTCTTTAAGAAAAAGGAAAGAATAGCAACACCAGCCATAGGTTAAAAGTTTGTGATGCAAAACAGGAGCTCTGCAAAGTTACTGATAAAGCTGAACATAGATTCAGCTCTCCTGATACCCACTCCAGAGCATTAGTCAGTGAGGTGACTGCCTCTGTCGACACAGTGTGCATCTGCCTCTCCTTGGGACTGAATAGAAACCACATCAGTTCACACTGTTGTCTTAATAGCTCTAAAATTATAATTGCTATTTAATCACTACTAAATTGGACTTGGCCTTGATTTCCTGGCAAGTTTTATTTAATTAGCAATTAACTAAATTTCTTTCTTTTTTTCTTACCTTTTATCAAACATCTCTTTCTAAAATGACAACATGCAAAGTCATTTTCTTTAATAAAATTATGACTACAGCATAAGGCAAATAAGATTATGGTTAAGTACCTTTTTAAAAAAATTTTATTGGAGTATAGTTGCTTTAAAATGTTGTGTTAGTTTCTACTGTACAGCAAAGTGAGTCAGCTATACGTATACACATATCCCCTCTTTTTTGGATTTCCTTCCCATTTAGGTCACCACAGAGCATTGAGTGGAGTTCCCTGTTAAGTACTTTTTTCATTTAACTAAAAGAATGCTATCATTAAGTATCATAAACATATAAGTCAAGTGTAATACTAGTGAAAGTTTTTCCAAGCACAAATTCCCTTTTGTATGGCAAACCAACTTCACTAATATATAATATGTAAATTATGAAACTAAAATTTATCTCACATTTGTGCTTAAATTATATAAAATTTCTGCTTTAAAAAACACATTATGTTGCTTCCTTGGTAATTACATTCTTATACCAGGTGTAGAGAAAGCATTGCCAATAGTCTGATAAGAAAAAATAAAAATTGTGGTTTGATTGTGTTTTTTTATACTTATTTAGGAATAGTGAATCATGCATGCATGTTAATTTATTTTAGAATAAAGAGAGTTTTTAATGTCATTAAAGCATAAAGAATTAAACTGTAATCTTGACTGAATCACTCCAACTTCTAGCCCTCAATTTTCTCAACTATAAAATGAGTTACTCTAAAATAATTTTGAAGCCCTTTCTAAATCTAATATTTCAATATGACATAGCAGTGCCAAGGCCTAGTATAGGAGAAGCTTTAAACCAAATTTGCAATAGGACTCAAGACTACTCCCGAATGAACTGACCAGTGAAGTAAAAACGGTGGTCTACTATGCAAGTGCAATATGATGCCAAGTTATAACACACCCACCCAGCAAGATTGCTGGCCCCAAGCTTCTCTGATGTAGACATTCTAGAGCTGAACTGCTCACACTCTATTCTTTAGTTCCAATAATTATTATATATATTGATTGACAAAACTTGTACCAGAACAAGTATTTGTCGATCAAGGAATATTTTAAAGCACACTTTCCTAATTATAAAAGGTAAAAGAGCATTTTATCTTCTTTTCTATATTCTGAGACAACTAAAAGAAATGTTATAATTTTCTTTCCACTATGCACATTTTGGATTTTCTTCACTCCAAAACTATACCGACAGCTGTGGTTTAAAAGTTTTTGGTATGTTTCCCAGGAGGAGATGAGTTCTGCTAATAAAACTTTCCTTTCAAGGTCACTAACGCACGCAATTGAAGCACTTGGGAGATAATTCTGTGTTTGATTTAAGAGACAGAAGTTGAACTAAAATAAGCATGTTAAGAAGCACTAGATGCTAAATTCGCTCAGGTTCTGTAACTAGAAAACTGGAATTAGCTGTTGCCCTGGGCACTGATACATCAAAGTTTTGATATAAAAATTCTGCTTATGACTTTGCCCTGATGACTTGTCACTCATATGCCAAAAAAGGCCATATGGCAAAGCACACCATGGTCATGGGCAGTAAGTAATTAACTGCACCTCACTTAAAATCTTTTATCATACAAGGCAGAAGCTCTGTCTCCCAATGACATTAACTTACTTAAAATGAATAACACATGGCAAGGAATGGGTCCCTAAAGTTCAGAAAGGGGATTTGACTCTCTTTTAGTGCATTGTGCAGACAAGGCAAGAGCAATTCTCATTAAAGTGCTGAGCACAGTCATAGATCGATGAGGCACAGAATAATTACACATAATTCCCAAAAGACAAAGGACATTAATAATGTTACCTCATACATACCTCAAGGAACAGTACTGAAAGAAGTGATTACAGCATATAGCAATTGTCTCTAAATGTTCCTGCCATGGATATGATTAAATTTTTATGATATTCTGCAAGATTCTTTCCATTCATATATTTGGAGAAAATACTGATTATATAATGGGCTTCTGGGAAGATGAAAATAAAGGGGGGAATAATATTTATTCCTTTCTATTAAATAATTCCATTGATTTATTAAGTATATAATATATTTATTTCATCATTAAATATCTAATATATTCACTTAAATAATATCAAGATATATATTTTAATGGGAAGCTACTAAACAAAATCAAACTGAATACTAATTTCAGTTATAAGGTAACTGATCTGTTTTCTTTGAATACTGCATTGGCAAATTTAAGCATATCTTAGACAAGGTGTTAAAGATTTCTGCTGTGAATATTTTATAATGCTCACTTTGGTGTTTTAGTATATCTAAATGGTTTACAACATAACTGTTTTTCACTGGGGTTTTGAACAATTATGAGCAGTTAAAATAGATCTTGTATTCAAAGCAGCCATTTATTATAAATTCACATATATTTTAACAGGAAAAATATTTTTCTGTTTTGGATAATGTTCTAATATAAAAATTAATGTACATGAAAAAAATAATAAAAAGAAATCCACAGGAATATATTTTTAATTCAAATATTATTTTAACAAAAAAACTTTAAGTATTCTTTGTTGTTTTACTGTCTTTTCTTAAAGAGGATTATCTGAAATTTGTCATAACAGTAATATATCATTTAGTCAATAATCTCAATGAGATACCTAAAACTTCAAAATATAACTTTATTACTTTTTATGAAATCAAAAGTGATTAAAGCATAAATTTTTCATACAACCTCCGAGGGCAAAGACTTCCTACAGTTCTCCATAGCAGTTCTACAAGTAAAGATATTCAATGTCAATTTGTAATATGAATGGCCACATTTTTTAAGAGATGAGATTTTAGTTTTTATAAAAAATATATTTTACAAAAGGAACCAAGGGCTCTAATTTAAGTAAATATGTAGGTAGACATAGGTGTATGTGTTTGTGTCTGTGCATGTTGTGGGTTTTAAATCTACAGTATAGAAGTTTCTTCCTTGTGTGCTTGAATTAAATTACTTTTATTAAATTATTTTTACTTTTTTTTCCAATCCAGAGACCAAATGAAGGGGTTGCTAAACCAAATGCAGAAAATTACTTTAGCACATTCTGTAAATTGCTGGTCAAGGCATTCATGTTCACCTAACCACACCTCCTAGCTACCTTCTTATCCTCATGTATAAGCTAAGCTCAATGCAGAAGAGAAGACTTTCTCTCTCAGCTTCATACCATCCAGTGCTTCAAGGACAGTTCAACCCAGGTGGTTATAGAATAAACAAGTTAACAGTATTTATAGATAGAATGAATTTATTACATTAGTTTGTCCTGGAGAATGGTATTCTAGCACAGGACATGAGACAGCGGAGAGGGAACCCAGGTATGTGGTCTACAGAGCAGCTTGTTGATATCACACAGCACCCAGCACCCAGGTTAATAGCTGTTAGTTTGTCATCACTGGAAACTACCATCAGAAATTCTAATATTTACTTAGAAAACTGTTTTCTTGTTTCCTTTTTAAATTTCAAAGGAAAAACAGAGAGAATGGTTGTGCTTTCCTGTCATCAGGTATATTGTTTGAATGTAAAAATACTGAAGCACTGGTAGACAACTCATTAAGCACCAATATGTGAAAAGAAACCTTGATTAGTTATTAGAAAGAGATATGTTTTGTGTGATCATATTCCCCCACTCTAAACTGGCATTGTTTTAATAGAGACTGAGAAATGACAAATGATAATTGTTTCCTTTTGAACATCTGGACATATATCACATCCAGCTTTTGATTCATTATCACTGAGTTTTAGTACAACTACCAAATTCATTTTCTCCTTTATCTGAAAAAAAAGGTACAGAATGAGGCTTTAGTCAACCAAAACAGTTTGGGGTTAGATAAACAATTTCCATTTTAAATTGGATCAATGAAATGCCTGAAAAGGTCTTACTCTGATAAGCTCAGTTGTACAGATATCTGCACAGGTGTTGAAATACTCGTCTATCTTTAGAGACAGCTATCTTACATCTCAGGTAAGATACTCTCCTTTCTCTGTACAAAAAGCATGTTGAGTGTATCTTTATGCAGCTTTGAACATTAGGTAAAGCCAGTCTGGTGTATTACCAGCAGAGGGTTAATCTGAAAAATTTAATCTTAAAAAGATTAATCTCAAATAGCTAAAACTCTCCTAGAGAGCTGGTTACAAGGACAGTTTTCTGGGTTTTACCCTGACAGATTCTGATTCAGTAGATGTGGGGTTGGATTCAGGAATTTGCTTTTTTTTTTTTTTTTTTTTTTTTGCGGTACGCGGGCCTCTCACTGCTGTGGTCTCTCCCGTTGCGGAGCACAGGCTCCGGACGCGCAGGCTCAGTGGCCATGGCTCACGGGCCCAGCTGCTCCGCGGCATGTGGGATCCTCCCCGACCGGGGCACGAACACATGTACCCTGCATCGGCAGGCGGACTCTCAACCACTGTGCCACCAGGGAAGCCCAGGAATTTGCTTTTAATAAGTCCTTCAAGTTGCTGTTGACTTGGGGGTCATACTTTGAGAAGTACTTTTATAAAAAGCTGGAATCAACACCTGGATAACTCATACAATATCAATCTATTTATATTACTCACACAATTGCTTAGATTAAGACTTTTTGAAGTATATTAAAATTATGAAAAACTTTTGTAGAAAGCATGATAACCTATTCAATGTTTACTGTCAAATTGATTAGTTTGTCAGAGGCTTCAGGCTTTCTTTCTTGTTTCTCTCTCTTCCTATGTGTGTGTGAGTGTGTGTGTGTGTGCACACTATTTATTTGTTAGTTTATTTATTTATTATTCCATTTAAAATGTTTGAAAATCATAAGTCAAAACTTTCAAAATTACTGATATGGGGATTTGTGCTGTAAGAGGAGCAGCTGGCTTTGTGAGGTATTTGAGTAGCTGACTTCCTTTCTATTAATCCCAACTGAAGTAAACCAGAAAGTATAAAATGTAACAATATGCATTGGAAAGTAGGAAAAAGTACTTACCAAATCTGAAAACTTCAAAAAGCCTTTATTAGATAGTGGGAAGATGGAAACAGGCAAAGGATTTTATGTCCAAAACATGACAATTTAAGTGAAATGAATAAATTCATGGAAATAGAACTTACAAAGATTGGCTTAAGAAAAAAATAGAAATTCTAAATAGTCCTATATCTATCAAAAAATTGAATGTATAATTAAACACTTTAAACAAAGAAAATTTCAGGCACAAAATACATTACCAATTAATTCTAAGAAATATTTTAAGAAGAAATCAAATATATTTTATGCAATCACTTTCAGAACAGAAAATGAGACTGCTTGGATTCACAATACTAGCATAACTTTGATAGCAAACATTGAAAGCTACATCAAAAAAAGAAATTTATAGGCAAGTCTCTCCCAAGAACACAGGTACAAACTTCTTAAACAGTGTATTAGCAAACTGATTCTAGTAAGATATAAAATGGGGGAAAAAATGACAATGTTGCATTTATTTCAGGAATGCCAGGTTATTTTAATTTGAAAATCAATGTTTTTCACAACATTAATATTCTAAAGGGAAAATATTACATCATGATCCTAATTTAATACCCATTCGTAATAAAAATTAGTGAAATTAAGAGGAGAAAGATCATTGTTAATATAATGAGAATCCTTTGTAAAAAAAAAAAAATCTACACTGTACTTAAAGGGAAAATATTGAAAACTTTCCCTCATGAAATTGGCAATGAGTGTGATTATAATTCTTTCTAGACTGTAATGAAGATCCCAGCCAGTGCCACAAGATAAGAAAAATAAGATGATTGGAAAAGGATTAATCTGTAGTGGTTCACAGATAGATCCAAAAGATGATTGTGCACATAGAAAATCTAAAAGAACTCACAGAACAACTATGAGGCGTAATATGTAAATTTATTGTGGCTATGGATTAGAAGGTCAATGTTCAAAAAATTAATTTATTTCTGAATAATGACAACAAACAATGAAAATTTTTTTAATTTTTAAAATGTTACTTTTACAGTAACATCAAAAATAACAAATATCTATGAACAAATCTAACAAAATATGAACCATATCTCTATAAAGCATTAATGAGAGAAAATAAAGAAGACCTAAATAAATGGAGCAATATATCAAATTAATGAATTCAGACTTAATATTGTAAAGATTTCGGTTTTCTCCAAATTGAGGTATAGATTAAATTCTGCCCTCATAAAACTCCCAATAAAATTTTTGTGGAAATATTACAAGCTTATTTTAAATTCTACACAAATATGCAAGGAACCATAAGTAGCTCGCCAGGATTTCTCAACCAGAGTTTTAAGAGAGGATTAAACTCTAATGCCCTAAAAGTTCCATTTCATGGGTTAACGTCTCTCCTGTGCATCTAGAATGGTGGCATACTTGAAAGAATTGAGAAAATTATCACTCAAGTCATTTTTTTATTTCCTCTGTTCAGATGAGAACATCAATTGAGAAAGGCTGGCAGAAAATTTTGAAGAAACAGAACAAAGAATGATATCACCAGATAATAAGATTAGTTATGAAACCACAGTAATTAAGTCAGGGGGTTATTGCAGGGAGAGACTAAACAGACTAATAGAATGAAACAGAATGCCGTGAAACAAGCTTGCACATTTATTGACCATTAATGTATGACAAAGATGACATTGCAGAATAGTAAGAAAGAATAATCTTCAATAAATTCCACTGGGTTAATTGGATGTCTATCTATGTCTTGTCTAAGGATAGTTATAGAAAGAGAGATGGTGATGAGAAGGAGGATGAGGATGATGATGGATAGATGGATGACAGATGGATAGATAGATAATTTCACCCCTATTTTTCTCTATTGACCAAAATTAATTCCACATGGTGTGTAGATCTAAATGTAAAAGATCAAATAATAGTAAGTAACTTTAAGAGCATACCATAATTAACTTGGAACAGACAGTTTTTAACAGAACTCATAATTAACATGAATGAAAATTTTAATAAATTAAGCTATATTAAAATTAGATACTCATGTTCATCAAAAAATACCACTAAAAGTGTGAAAATACTGAGAGGATAAGATATCTGCAATATATATAACTACAAAAGGGTTCTGTAACACATGCAGAGATGTATATCCCCTTTAAGAAAGGACTCACCTCACTACTAGGAGTATGGTTAGCTGTCAGCCTCCAGCTATTAACACTTTCAGAGTCTCCTTCAGCTTTTGAGCTAAAGTCATGTTATTTTTAGGGTGATACCTACCAAGAAAGTAGTAGCCCAGGTCACATTCTTCTTGGTGAGGCTCCTACCTAGTGACTTTACAAAGTGTTACTCCTTAATAAAATTTTACATTTTTCACTCTCAGTATCTGCTTCCCTAGAACATAAGCTGTGACAGATTCATGTACAAAACTACACAAGGAACTTCTAAAACTCAATAAGAAAAGGACAACTCATTTTTTAATGGGCAAAACTCATTTTTAAATGGGCAAAAACATGAATAGGCATTTCATGGAGTGGAGAAAAGGAACCCTTGCACACTGCTTGGTGGGAATGTAAATTGGTACAGCCACTGTGAAAAACAGTATGGAGGTTTCTCAAAAAACTAAAAATAGAACTACCATATGACCCAACAATTCCACTCCTGGGTATTAATCTAAAAAAACCAAAAACACTAATTCAAAAAGATACATGCACCCCCATGTTCATGGCAGCATTATTTGCAATTGCCAAGATATGGAAGCAACCTAAGAGTCCATCAGCAGATGAATGGATAAAAAAGTGGTATATATATATATATATATATATATATATATATATATATATATATATATATATACACATACATACAATGGAATACCTCTCCACCACACACACACACACACAAAAAAAAAAAATTTTGCCACTTGCAGCAACATGGATGAACTTGGAGAGTATTATACTAAGTGAAATAAATCAGACAGAGAAAGGCAAATACTGTATTATTACCACTAATATGTGGAGTCTAAAAAATACAACAAACTAGTGAATATAACAAAAAAGAAGACGACTCATAAATATAGAGAGCAAACTAGTGGTTACCAGTGTCTGGCGGGTGATATGAGGGTAGAGGAGTTGGAGGTACAAATTATTAGGTATAAGATAGGCTACAAGGATGTATTGTACAGCATGGGGAATACAGTTAATATTTTGTAATAACTGTAAATGGAGTGTAACCTTTAAAACTGTATAAAAATAGAAATAAATAAATAGAAATAAAAAGAGCAAATGTGATCAGAAAACTAGTTTGACTGTAAAATTATTTTAAAGCATGAAAATGGCAACTTACACATGTAAGTAAAATTTTTTTAAATATTTTCATTGGTGTTGACCAATTATCAGTGCCTACTCCTTCATGGTCATCCTCCTCAATAGTCAACCATAGAATTATTTCATTTTCTTCTAAAGGATTTTGATCAGCATGAGTAATAGGGGAAAAAAGCAACTTTATGATTATAAGGAATCAAAAAAATCTGGATTTCAGTGCCATCTTTTACATAGAAAAAAAAATGTGACCTCAAGCAATTTACTAGCCTCCTAAAGTATTCATATTTCTCATCTGTAAAAATGTGGTCTAAACTATACTTTGTTAAATGCTAATATTTCTAGGTTTTAAAACACTCTATCTGAATCATTAGTAATGATTAACGAAATCATATCTTACCTAAAGAATCTTCTATAGTCTGTACGAGATAAACCAGCTATTAATAATCCCTGATAATAGAGAAACTAGAAGAGAAATAAATGAAATAGAAATTATCAGAAAAATGAGTTTACTGCTTAATAGATTCATTTGAACCTCTCAGAAATTTAATTTTTGTCAAATTTCCTGAGGATTCTGTAAATAACTTGAAAATCCAGGCATTTATACCATTTACTGATAACGTTATTTATTCTGATATAGTATCATACCTAGCAAAGCTGTAGAGACTTTAACATAGCTTGCAAAGACTGCCCCAATTTTGTTTTACAGCTTTTTAAACTAGAGGTTTCATAAATACTAGATAATAAATACTTTTTTTTTTTTTTTTTTGCTGTACGCGGGCCTCTCACTGTTCTGGCCTCTCCCGTTGCAGAGCACAGGCTCCGGACGCGCAGGCTCCGCGGCCATGGCTCACGGGCCCAGCCGCTCCGCGGCACGCGGGATCCTCCCGGACCAGGGCACGAACCCGTGTCGCCTGCACTGGCAGGCGGACTCCCAACCACTGCGCCACCAGGGAACCCCGATAATAAATACTTTTGATGAGAATCTACTCTTCCTTAATAAAACAAGATACTATAGTAAAATAATACTATGCTGTACATTTTAATGTTACACAAAATTAAATTAAAAGATTTTTTTCTTCCAATTACATAGGAATAATCTGACATTATCAACAACAAAATTTAAATAAAGGGTAAACATATGCATTTTTGAAGTTGAAAGTCATATTTCACTAGGTCATTTGAAATGTTTCAATTCCTTAGAAATAAAGGAGGAAAATGTCTGTCAGATTTACATGCAAATATAGAACATTATGTTTGAAAGATCCCTGAACATCCTCCTACCACTGCTGTACTCCTTACAAAAATACTAGAAGATAAATATATACACCTCTCTTCCATTAGCATCAATTAAATTCCCAGGCTATTTAGTTGACAGCTTAAGAAATGTCAGAATTGTTGAAAATAGAAAACCCAGGAAAAGTAAATTTTGAAAATCAATAAGTCTGACAATATAAACATCTAGTTATCCTGGGCCAGGAGGAAGTGGTATATAATTATGTCAATAAAGTTATAATCAGAGATTATATTATATTACATATATAATTACACATTATATATTACATAATATATATAGTGATATTTAAGAGACTAGGATTTTCCAAAGAATCAAGAAGAGGTTGGCATTCTAGACCAAGGAAAAATATGTGCAAATATATGGTATACTCTAGAAAATCTATGCAATCCCAGATTGCTGCATTAAGTCTGGGATGGTATTTGGTTTTTCTAGGAAGAAGTAAGTACAGTGCTGGTGAAAGAGCTGTTCGTGTGTTTAACTGTGAGTGCCAGACTGGCTAGGAAAACAATGGACATCAGAAAAGAGCTGTTGAAGTGTGAGATAATGGACAACTTGATACTGAATCTGAGACTTAACGTATCAGGTTTAGGTCTGGTTGAATCTGAAGAAATAAATTAATATTAGCTTAAACAAAGTAGAGTTCTTTCCTTCTCTCATGTAAAGCAAGTCTAGAAATACATAGCCCAGAGCTGATAAGAGCACTCTATAGAATCAGGGAACCAGTCTCCTTCTTTCTTGTCCTTTACCATCTTCAGCTCATGCTTTCCTTCTCATGGTTCAAAATGGCTACTGGAGCTCCAGGCATCACATTTGTTGTCAAGCCAACAAGAAGTAGGAAACAGGGCAATCTCTTGCCCCAACCCCCTTTAAGGACAGTTTTATACAAATTTTTGCTTATGTCTTATTGACCAGAACTAAGTAATTTGGCTAACACTAGCTGTAAGAGAACCTGGAAAATATATATATATATTTTCTGGATAGTCATGTTTACCACAAAGCATGGGTTTTATGCTTAAGGTGAAGGAGAAAAAATATTGAACATAGGTAACTAGCAACCTTCACCACAGTTCTGTTCGTATTTAGCATTTTAGAGATAGAGCAGTTCTGGATGATGATAATGTTCAGGCGTATTAATCTGCTAAAGTGTAGAGAACATAAAAGACTGAGGAGTTTGGAAATACTTGAGGTGAGGAAGTTGGATGGATTATGCACATGGACATTGAAAGTACTTAGGATAATAGTAGGATTTGCAAAGAATGGATACTGAACCCATTTCAATATCCTCACTGAATTTTGGGAGAAAATTGAAAGTCAATCAATAACTATATAATCATAGACTGTGAATATTCCTTGGTAGAGTGATTTTGTGACAGTATGAGAGAATCATGGTATAAAGTTAGCAGACTTTTAACTTCACCCCTCCAAGTCAGGGATGCAGAAGTTAAGGGTGAATTAAGAGCTGTGAGCAATACTCGTAGTGAAAGAGCATAGTTCCACAGATTTGGGGTTTAATTACAACTTTGTCATTCACAAGTTTTGTGATTATTGGCAAGGAACAAAACCAGCTTGTTTCCCCATTTATGAATTGAGAATAATTCCTAACTCAAAAGTGTATGGTAAAGCTTAAACAAAATAACATTAAAACATTGCTGAACTTAGTAGATTCTCAAAAATATTTAACCACATGCTCTCCTCCATCCTACATTCTCCAATCTTTCTGTAACAAAAGTTTTTTTTATTTTTGAGATTATAGTCTTTTCTAGAAAAATTTTGGACAGAAAAAAAGAGTACCACGGATTAAAAAATGCATCAAATAACCTTCAATTATAAAGGTTCATATTAGACATAATTTAGGATGAATGCGGACCCTGTGTTAGGTCATAAATACAGCCACTTGTTTTTCTTAGTACTCTCTACGAGACATTAGGAGAGAGGGTGCTGAGAGTCTCAATGCCACGTACGAAGAGTAAGCAAATATCCTCCCAGGGTGCCACTTTGCTAAAAGCCTACCATATGTCCACAAAACAGTGAAGCATTAACAGCACGTCTCATTTTATATCCCCACTTGACAAGCACAGTGTAAAAGCAAGGATGAGCTTGCACTACATGTGCTTATCTAATTCACATTACTGCTAATTATGTGCACACAGCAGGAAGACCACAGCTCTTCAGAATATGACTTACTTTTTAAGAGAGAGATTATGAAAGTCAGTAAACTTTCAAAATAGTAAATGATTTCTTACATTTATTAGCACTTTATGTAACCGTGGATATATTATTTTATAAACTTAACTCTTACTCAGCTCTGTCCGTATAACCCATACGTACTTTCAAAAAACAACATCATCTTTAATCTATTGCCTGGCAAGACCTGGAGACAATTTGTCTTCATAAAGAAACCTCCATTTTCTGAATTTCAGGGTAGAAAAATTGTCTCAAGGCTAAGATGCACCAGTGAAAGGAATGAAATACATAAAAATAAAAACCATTCTATATGTTTTTATTTGAATTCTACTAAACTAGAGCGTTTCATTTTTAAAAGGAGATAAGGAACCTTTAAACAGATTTCCAGGTGATTTTCTATTCTGATCTTTCTGTTTATACAAGGAAGTATTTATGAAATTCTTCAGCCATAACAGCACAATACATGACATTATAGGGTACACTACAAACACATTTCTCTGTGCAATTTCCCCCAGGAATTTATAATGCAAACAAGAGGATCTAACAATTTTTTCCAGGCCTTCACCCTGGATTACATACTTTTAAAGTGTTTAAGAGTTTAGAACACTGGAGAAAAAGTGTATTTTGATAAGATGTGAGAACACATTTTCAAAACTGCAGAGCTTCACATCATCCCTATAAACTGAGCATATTCTTGCACCAAAATCTGTCTATATTTTAAAGAAACCCATTTTCCTGTGGAATATCCAATAGTAAAATAAAATTTCTTCCCACACCACAATACAGAGAGCAAAATAAGCCAAAATCCAATACTTGGAGATACATGGAATTTACATTTACCTCTTTACCCCTAGTTGACTGAATACATCATTTTATTGTTATCCAAGTCCCAATTCAACTCGCAATCTCTGAAAATTGCTTAACGGTACAATGCCTCTTGCCAAATGATCTTTCAGCAGATTTCTAGTCCATGGAAATTCTTGAAGTTTCATGTTTTGAGCCTGTCCTTTTTAAATTGTATCATCAGGAGTGTTTGAAGGATTTTAATGGAAGGAAAACTCTGTCTGCCAAATGTTGCCTTTAAAGTAAATTTTCATAAGGGTGTGTCCTCAATCAAGTGAAGCAGCGTGATTACTACACTCAGTTCACAGAGAAGGTAAATAAGTGCCGCAGGGGAAAGAGGAGAGACACAAGTTCAAGTTCATGCACAGTATGGATTGAACAACTTTTCTTTTTAACCTTGTCCTATTCTCTTCAAATTATACATGATTTCATCTCTGTCATCCTCAAAATGGAAAAATAGCAAAGACAAAAACACATGCTTTGTCTTATTTGCTGGTTAAGTCTTTCTACTGCTGTCAACAAGCGACAGTATGGAAATCTCAATTCAAAAGTAGGTTTACTATGAATATAAAACTGACTCCCAAACTCCAATTAATTATAGCAGTTGTACTTTTTCTTTGAAAGATTCAGAAGATGCACTCCTAAATACTGAGAGAGCATCAATGATTATTTGGCCCCCCATGTCCACCCCAAGTGAGCTCCAGAAGCTGCTCCAAGCTAAAACTAAAATAATTTAATTTTCTATGGGACAGACACATAGATATCTTGGAAATAAGAAAAAAGTGTATTTTCTGGATCAGCATTAGGACTATTCCTAAAACTGATCAGCAGAGCATTTTCCCATCCAATAGCCTAGAGTCAATTCACTAAGCTGCTTCCACAGTTGAAGATAAAATGTGAATGCAGAATGAGTGAAAATGTTGAGTTTCTCCATACTGCAGGGTAAGCAGAATAAGAGTCCAAGAATGAACAAATAAAAAGCAATTGTGGACTAGCAAGACATTCTTCTTAAATTGTATAAGTGCAAAATAAAAATTTTTTTAAAGAGGACTGGAATTGGTTCAACCTGGCTGGTTATTCCACACAAAATTGGGATTAGTTGATGTTTCTTTTTAAATGAATTAAATAAACACTTATTAATTGTTGGGTTTACAAATTAAGCTTCCGGAAAGAGAGTAAACAAGCCACTATAAATGTGCGTGAAGATGTCCCTCATTAAAGGGACAGCCAAGTTATCTGGCTCTACCCTAGCCTTTTGACTCATACTATTGAACCATCTGCCAGTCTCTCCCTGGAGGATAGCCATTAGGCTGCTGGCTAAGTGGCAGGAATTACAATATAAACAACCTTTTCTATGTATTTCTTCCCTGTCTCTTTAACAACCCTAGAGTGCCAATAGTTTTGGGAAACAAGAAAAAAAGGGAAAAAGGTTAAAAAATTTATGTGATTTCTAAACAAAGATAATTTATATTCCATTCATATATGCAGATTTGCAGAAAAAAACTAGACTTTCCCCCCCTTACATTTGTTATTAATTGAAATTTGTCACAGGAATTTACTCATTCTATCTACGTGTTAGATGTTACTGTTTCCTTTAAAAAAAAAAAAAAGAGCATTTACTAGCTGAAGTTCACAAACTCCATTCATGTCTCAGCAAAAATTCATCCTTTTCTGTGTGCCCCATAATTCTGATTCTGGCATCAAACAACTATCGAAATTCAAAACCTGGAAGTCACTTTTTTTGCCATTCCATTCACACTTAACATCTAACCTCAACCTTCCTTCCTTTTCCACTGGAGTTACTCTCATTCACCTGAGAGCACTGTGGCTCTCAGGTCCAGTAACACCTCCCAACTGCAACTCTGATTCTCATAAATGTATTGTGCATATTCATAAGAGAGTAACCTTTTCATGTCCTGCTTCTGGTTATACTCCCTGCTCAAATGACTTCAACAATTCCTGAACACCAAGTACCTTGGTAAGTATTTAGTGACGGCATTCAAGTACACACTCAGATCTGACCCTAACTTCTCCCATAATTTTTTCCCACTGCTTCCTTCAAATCATGCTATGATCCCAACAATTAAATGCTCTCTTGGATCTGTCCTGCAAACTTCTCCTTCTCTTGCTGAGTCCACTGTATATACTGCCCAAGATTCTTTTCCTGTGGTTGGCCTCCTCAACAATACCATAAACTAATCCCTTGCTAATTCCACTTATCCTCCTTTAGGTCTCTGCTCAGATTCATCTCCCCAGGAAAGACTTTGTTAAAAACCCAGAGTAGGTTAGGTCTTCTGTTTCATACTCTCCTGACATTGTGTTTCTCCTTTGTATTGTTCATAGCATGTATGATTAAATATTTGCCTAATTACTTGTCTACTTCTGTTTCTGCTACAAAAGAGTAAGCTCCATAAAGGCAAAGACTGGTATCTATTTTTTCTCTGTATTACCAGAACCTGTAGCAATCATTCCCCCTTCTTACCTCCTATGTGCAAAGTTTCTAGAGGAGTTCTCAAACAGAATGTGCACTGCAGTAATATGAAATGATGATGTGTGTATGCATCTTATCTGCAGCCTTCTTGTTCTGTTCACCATTGTCTCTCTGACAGCACCTTGCACAAATCTGTGCAGCTAGTGTTCAGTAAATCTTTGTTCAATCTAATTGAGTGGAAAAATCATTAAATGAATGCTTTTTTCGCACTGTAAAACCCACATGTAGGAATTGACCTTTGCAAGGTCAATTGACCTTTGGAAGGACCTTTGGGATTATTAGCTCTGGCTTCAGATAATCAGTATAAATTCTTGTCTAAGTGAGAATAAATGAAGTTTACATTTTCTGCCATTTCATTAAAGTGAAGGTCTTAAACCCTAACTTAATCATTTCTAAATAAATTCATTTTGATTTTATTGTGTTTACCCTGCAAATACAGTTTATTTCACGTTTGTATAGTTCAAGTTCCTTTCAAAGTCTGTTAAACTTTTTTGCATGTAAATATACTAACTTCTTCACATAGAAATATGTCAGTTTGCTAAAAGGCCAATTTTTTTTCAGCAACATGAAATATTTGCTAGATATGTGGCTCTCCTCGTGTCAAATCAGTCCAACCAGCTTTTCTTGAGGGCTGACAATGTGCCAGCGGCTCTAGAATTTCCACAGAAGCTCACAAATTTCTATATGGAAGTATAACAACATGGTTGAATATAACTACAGGACTTGTCTTAAAGGTATGATTTCATAATAAGTGTGTTATTTTTATTTAAACTCTATGTCCATTTGGAGTGGCTTGGATGGAAGCTGGTGTAGATTGTGGGGAACATACTCTCATACCAACAACTGATGGCACCGCCAGTCAGGTCAAGAAAGACCTAGTGTTACTATACTTAGGGACAATTTTTCACATTGCTTTAGAAGCAAAAATTAGGCAATCATTTTTCCCCAACTTTATTCAGGAATAATTCACAGATATAATTGTACATATTTAAAATAGACAGCATGGTGATTTGATATACATTGTGGAATGACTACCCATATTGAGATAATTAACACATTTAGCACTTCACATAGTTAACTTGTGTGTGTGTGTGTGTGTGTGTGTGTGTCTGTGTGTCTGTATGTGTGTGTGTGTGTGTGTGGTGAGAATGCTTAAGATCTACTCTCAGCAACTCTCAAGTACACAATACCATATTATTAACTATAGTCACCATGCTATACATTAGATCCTCAGAACTTATTCTTATAATTGGAAGTTTGTATGCTTTGACTACATCTCCCCTTTTCACCCTCCTCCCAGCTTCTGGCAGCTACCATTCTATTCTCTGTTTCTATGAAGACTAGCTTTCTTTTTTTAAGATTACACATATAAGTGATACCATACAGTATTGTTTGTCTCTGTCTTATTTCAATTAGCATAATGCCCTCCAACTTCATGCATATTATCAAAAATGATGGCAGAATTTTCTTCTTTATAATGGCTTGCTAATATTCCATTATATGTGTGTATATATATATATATATATATATATATATATATATATATATATATATATATATATATACACATCACATTTCTTTTACCCATTCATCTGTCGAAGGACATTTAGGTTGTATCCATATACTGACTACTGTGAACAGTGCTGCAATGAACATGCATGTGCAGATATTTCTTCAAGATACTGATTTCATTTCCTTCAGAGGCAATCATTCTTCATTCTTGTAAAGGGGGTAGTATATTTACTAATAAGGAATTGGTTGCTCTACTACACCTTGGGTCAAACTGCTTATACAAAGTTCAAATTTAAAATAATTTTTATTAACAACAATTGTTTGAGAACTATCCAAGTGTGAAACGGGATCTATTGCAGGTACAATTTCATGATAACTGTCTTCTCTTACAAATAAATGAAAGCCTACTTCTTTTATTTGGAGAGGCAGTGCTTTCCTGATCTGCATCAACAAATAATATATAGGAAATCATCTTATAAAATGCATGGTTTCTCTCATTCTTATCCACCTAATAAAATCCTTTGTAAAAGAAAAAGGAAACTTAATCAGTGCTGTTTCCATTCACTAATGACTACTGAACCAAATTTAAATAAAAGAGAGAAGAGAGCTGTGCAGAGCTGTAGGGCGTGTTGCGCCCCTAGTGATTATCTTTCCAGTCCTTCCATCCTTCACAACCAATTGCCCAAAGAAGTGTTTCCCAATTAGGGTATATGAGTTCTATTCAAGTTAATTTTTAAATTTGATATGTTTATTCTGCTAATAATCTAAAATTTTATACATAAGCATATTCTGGATATCTGCCTTATACTTGAGTGCAGCCGTATTATTTCAGCACCTGTTGAATTTTCTGTACTATCAAAATGAAACTAAACAGTTTGCTTTATTTGTTGAAGCTAATGACAAAAGCACAGATGTGAACTTAATATACAAATAATATTTTCATGCCAAATAGATGGATATCACTAAACACTCTCAAAACAATGGTTATGAAGCTGTTTCAATGAAGAAAAGTGAAGGAAATTTTGAGGTATCCGTGAGCATATGGTGATATAGGCAGGTCAAATTTAATAGAACCTGCCTGTGTAGCAGCTGGTTTCATATTTATATTTTGAGCAATGATTCTGTTTCAGCAAGCAACATCATCTGTCATAGTAAAACAATGTTTTTAAATAAAATTTTATGTTCTCTTTTAGTTCTGTTTGCATTTGATTGGTAAGATTATTTTGAAGATTATGTGGAAGAGTTGTATGGAGATTGTGGGGAACTACTCTCCACCTTCGGCTACCAGTTGACAGCCGCATCGGGTAGAAAACCAGAAACACAGTATTACTGTACTATTACATGTAATTTTCCATGTTGTTTTAAACCAAGAAACAAAAAATAGTGATCATGTTTCTATTCTTCCCCATTCAACAAACTTATAAAAGAAGGTAGTATATTTCTTAATAAGCACAAAATGCTTGAACTTTTTAAAATATTGAAAATAGTGATGAATAAAAATAATTTTAAACTACACTGAGGAGGGCTGTGATCATTTCTTTTTCATTTAAAAGAGGCCATGCATGTCTCAGCTTTGAGGAACACTGTTCTTAGATACCCAGCATCTTTTGTCCTACCTTTAGTAATAGCATCCCACTCTTCCCTTGGAAAACTATTCCTCTATTACATGTGGTTCTAGTAGAACTATAAATCATGCTGCTACTTTTTCCCTTATCCAAGGTATGGACACATAACTCACATCAGAACAATCAAAATTCTCTCTCCTAGGAATGTGACTATTGGATGGAGCCATATAAAAAGTGGAAGACAGACAGAACTGAGTTATGTCCAAGGAAAATGATTATGGGTCCTCACTACTGAGATCCCTGGAGCAACAGTGGGTTTCTGTTCTTTCGCCTATGTTGTTGAAACTACCATTTTCTATTATGAGTAATACATTAGGCTTCCTTTAAATTCCTTTTTTCTTTTTTGCTTAAGTTAATCAAAGTCAGTTTCTATTGGTCACCGCCAAGAATCCTGATACACTAACCTAAACAAAACAAGTCCAAACACACAAACGTCAAAGGAGAAGACCAAAAAGCACTCAAGAGTTGAGAAAAGGATAGAAAAGAGTAAAACAAGACTGTGCATAACATTTTATTCCTTTCTCTGACTTTGGATTCACTTACTAATACATTTTAAAATTGGCATGTATTCAGCTCTATAATATATCACACATGACTAAAGGTTTCTTGAAAGCAAGAATGAAATTTTAGTCATATGGTATCTCTAGCCTCTCACAAAATGCTTGGCATACATAGCAGGTAGTCAATAAATATGTTTTGAACTGACAAATATTCACAGATATAAGAATATGTCAACAAACAAAGACCTTTTAAAATTCATTGAGTTCGTTGAAAAGAGAGATACAGGTGAATTTTCCAGTTATTGGAGAATGTTCTTTAGAAAAGTAATTATTGCTATCATGAACATCCTTCACTCTATAGTAAGCTCCTTTAAGTACGCTCCTTTATAGTAAGCTCCAAAAATAGAAAACCATTTCTATTTTTGTATTTCCAGAACTCTAAAAGTGTCCAGTACATAGCTGTCATTCAATAACTATTTGTTTAGTAAATTAATGTATATTGAAAGTAGATACAGCACCCTAGAATTTTCATGATATAAATTAATGTGACTTGATTTTGTAGACACTCTTTGTATCCTACTCTAGTTCACACCTAACGTTCTGCCCAAACTATCTTTATTACTTGCCAAATTTTCTCCTTAAGGCTATCACGTATGTCATATAGTAGCACAAGTTCTTCCAATTCTTTAACAATATACTAGGTCTGTTGAGGTCTAAGGTGAGAACCATGGAGCACTGAATATTAAATTAATTAGTGGCACTGATTTCTGTCAGAAGTACTGCCATTATCAACAGCTTTATCAAGATATTCTCAGTCCTTTTTGCTGAAGCACATGATCCAGAAATCACTATAACATATGTAAAATTTCTGTGACCTAGGTTATTCTTTCACAGAGCTTTAAGAACCAGGTAGCCTTACACTTACCTCTACTCCATCCCTATCTCACCATCCTGAGCCAAATGGATCACTTTCACGAGACACTCAGCAGAGTTGAGGCTTGGTCTTATGTATATTACGTTTCACTTAAAAATGGATGTTGGTATCACTAATTATTAGAGAAATGCAAACCAAAACTACAATGAGGTATCACCTCACATCAAGCAGAATGACCATCATCAAAAAGTTTACAAATAATAAATGCTGGAGAGGGTGTGAAGAAAAGGGAACCCTCCTACACTGTTGGTGGGAATGTAAATTGGTACAGCCGCTATGGAGAACAATATGGAGGTTGCTTAAAAAACTAAAAATAAAGTTACCATATGACCCAGCAATCCCACTCCTGGGCATATATCTGGAGAAAACTATAATTTGGAAAGATACATGCACCCCAATGTACATTGTAGCACTATTTACAATAGCCAAGATGTGGAAGCAACCTAAGTGTCCATTGACAGAGGAATGGATAAAGAAGATGTGGTACATATATACAATGGAATATTACCCAGCCATAAAAAGAATGAAATAATGGCATTTGTAGCCACATGGATGGACCTAGAGATTATCATACTGAGTGAAGTAAGCCAGACAGAGAAAAACAAATATCATATAACATCTCTTATATGTGGAATCTAAAAAAATGATACAAATGGACTTATTTACAAAACAGAAATAGACACACATAGAAAATAAACGTATGGCTACCAAAAGGGAAGAGGGTGGAGGGATAAATTAGGAGTTTGGGTTAACATATACACACTACTACATATAAAGTAGATAACCAACAAGGACCTACTGTATAGCATAGGAAACTCTACTCTACATCTTATAATAATTTTAAGGGAAAAGAATCTGGAAAAGAATATATATATATATACAACTGAATCACTTTGTTGTACACCTGAAACTAACACACCATTGTAAATCAACTACACTTCAATTTAAAAAAGAAGAAAAAAAGTTAAAAAGTAGTTAGTAGTAATAACAAAAAAAAGAAAAAAAAAAAGAAGGTTGATTGGTGTTTGCTTAGGCCTGAGGGGAATGGGAGGGATAGGGGAGTGATAGCTAAAAGGGATGTGGTTTCTATTTGAGGTAATGAAAGTGTTTTAAAATTGACTGTAGAGACAGTTGCACATACATGTGACTACATTAAAAACCATCAAATTGTACATATGAAATAGGTGAATTCTATATATGTGAATTATATCTCAATAAAACTGTCATTTAGAAAATGGATGTTGGTTAGAAAGTTCTAAAGGAAGTGGTCCCCATAACTGAACAAAGATGTGGCAAGTATACTGTACTTCTGAACTTAGTGAAGTCACTCTACCCCTTGGAGCTGTGGGATTTGAAATCCAAAGCAGAAATTAAAGACTCCATGGGGCTTCCCTGGTGGTGCAATGGTTAAGAATCTGCTTGCCAATGCAGGGGACATGGGTTCGAGCCATTGTCCAGGAATATCCCACGTGCCATGGAGCAACTAAGCCCGTGCACCACAACTACTGAGCCTGCGTGCCACAGCTACTGAAGCCCACGCGCCTAGAGCCCATGCTCCGCAACAAGAGAAGCCACCGCAATGAGAAGCCCGCGCACCACAACAAAGAGTAGCCCCCGCTTTACCACAACTAGAGAAAGCCCACGTGCAGCAACAAAGACCCAACGCAGCCAAAAAAAATAAAATAAAAATAAAATAAAATAAACAGTTTCTGTTAAAAAAAAAAAGAAATTAAAGACTCCTTACCCTGAGGCATCTGATTATCAAGACAAACAAAAAAACTTTGTTCTATATGTATATGTATAACTGATTCACTTTGTTATCAAGCAGAAACTAACACACCATTGTAAAGCAATTATACCCCAATAAAGATGTTAAAAAAAAAAAAACCTCAAAGTAGTGGGTGGGGGATTAGGGCACAAGGAGGGTTTTCACTATACCTGTTATTTCACTGTTATATATTGAGAATATAATCATGTATTACTTGTATAATGGAAAATAAGTTTAAATTGTCTCTTACTGATTTTAAAGAGGTCCTGCCAAATTTAATTTTTAAAATAAACACAGAATTTCAATCATAAAAAAAACCTTTGTTCTAGTTCTTTCTTTGCCATTAACTATATTTATGACCTTGATCAAGTTATTTAATATCTCTGAATTTCAGCTGCCATGCCTATCCACTTTGGCCATATCATGCTTTCTCTGGCCTTCATACTTCTGTACATGCTGAAAATGTTCTTGCCTCCTGATGATTGCCTTGCTAATTTTTTATTTAATTAGCCCACATTCAATCAACACTCATCCTAGAAGCCTCCCAGACTGCCTTAGTTCCCCTTGCCGTGCTCCCATAGCATCCTGGACATGTCTCTCTCACAACTCTTATCATACTACATCATCAGTGCTCTTGTTCATCTATCCATCTCTTCTTTTGGATTAAGAGCTCTTTGAGTGTCTGGACTGTGTCTTATTCCTAATGCTATTCTTATTAATTTATACAGTGCCTGTACATATTAGAAGCTCAATATGTGAATTAATGAATGGACAGATGGATGAATGGATGGATGGATGGATGGATGGATGGATGAATAAAATAACAGATTGTTCTAATACTGGTGGCTTTTTAATGACCAAATGGCATATTTGATAAATAGTATTCTACAGATATAAAAACCCCTGGAATAATGCTTGGTCTCATTATAATACAAAATGTAACTGAAGGAAAGAAATCCAGCTGCATCCCTTCCTGACAAAAGAGGACTACACGCAGGATCTATTGTTTCTGTGGTCCTTAGATCAGCTTAATTATAATGGAGGTATTTACATAAACATGATTATGTTATCTGCAGTCAATTCACTATAAATACTTTCTTTTGATGAATGTAGAAGTTAACAGAAAAAATGAATATCATCACAGCAATTTTTATAATGAGTTTTGAATAATAAATCAGCAGTGTACAACAGTAAAATTTAAGAGCCATTTACGAGGAATATTGTTTCATATTTTTTCATTGTTTTATCAATAAAAACAGTGTTTAATGTCACATAACAGAAAAATGCCAATGTTAACAATATCACTAACATTTTAGTTTTGGAACATATTTTAATAGAATTCCATTTAAAGTTTTCTTTAGTATAAATGTAGTAAAATCAAGTATATCTTATTTGAAGCCTAAAAATAAATCACTTACTAAAGTTTCAAATATTTGTTATTGGTTGGAATTTTACCATAACAAATAAGGCATACCATTCACGTTGATGTTTGTTTTTATCATTCCTCTATATTTTACTATTGGAAGAAAATATGCTTCATGGTCTAAGCCTGCATTGCATAGTTTCCAATATCTCAAAAACTTACGTATCTGGAAACCAAGAGTGTGTTGACAAGATGCTATTTTATTTTTGACAATGGTTATAAATAGAAGAAAAAGAATAGCTGAAAATTTGAGAATCAAAAATTTTTCTTCCTTATCAAAGCAGCAAACGTGATGACCACTGTCCTAAAATTTCAGTAGATTTTATAAATTTCCAAAAGAGCAATGCAAAAGCAGAAAACAAGGGAGAAGATACACAACCAAAAAGCTTATTTCTTACAGTCATTACAGTTTTTCTGGAAAAGCTGAGTAATAATATAGATGCTTTTGGAAAACTTCTAAAAGGTAGTCAACGTAAAGAAGTTTTCAATTACAATTTATTCTTTGGCCTTGTATATTGTTCATATTTGTGTTTATTTTCGATTTTCATATTTGTTTCTTAAAATATATCAGCAAATGAGTTGATTTAGGGATTACATATATTTTTCTCTAACACTTGGGACAGCTCGGGGCAACTATAAGTTTGAGGAGAGGTGTGAAGGCAGCAAATCTGATTGTACAGATTATACAAAAAGAAAATGTCATGAATGAACAAGTAAGAGTACGGTGAGTCACTACTTTATACAGAATTTAATTGACAATTGCAGTTCAAAACGACACTGGGTTCTTACCTAAAGAAATTCATGGCCATTGACTTAAAAATAAAAATTTTTACCTCTTCTCAACAATCATCAAAGGATATTGATAAGTTACAAAAATTACATTGTCACCATTTGGCTTTCACAGTTCTGATAGTTATCCTCTTGGCTCCCCACAAGGAGAGTTTGTTTACATGATAATTGCATGTTTTAGACAGATTGCTAATGAAGTCTTTTTCAATATGGTAATAATAATCTTAACCAGAAATCGCTCTTTAATTACTTACATACAAATTTTATGTTTTCTTGAATCATGTCATCAGTTTTAGTTTACTTCATTTTAACTATTTATTCTTAAATTATTATTTAAAATAGTAGCTTTTTGTGGAGTGCTTACTCTGTCCCTAGGACTATACCAAGAATTTTTTGCAGATTATCTCATTTAATCTCTACAAAAAACAGATCAAACAGGTGCTCTTACTAACTTCATTTTAAAGATGAGATAACTCAGGCTTAGAAAGGATTTCTTGATCTGGTTAGCGGCAGAAACTGAGCCTGTCCCAGATCTGTCTGATTTCTGAACTTACGCTCTTAGTCACAAACTCAACTGCTTGAACAGAGAACATGATCGTACCGTTCAAAGTCTCATTTTAGTCACTTGTTATTCATAAAATGTTCGTTTTATTTTAAGTTAGACTATAAACAGGATTTTATTTTAAGTTAGACTACAAACAATAAAATGAAATTCTGAAATGCAGAAAGAAGACGGAGCAAAACTGCTGTTAAATCTTGATCTTTTCAGAGTATTACAGTTAGCAATTTATACCAGATTCATAAACATCGTGTACCACAGGTCAGAGCAAGTTTTTCAGTTCAACTCAGCTTATTCCATAGAAATAGATGCTTTATTAAAATACACATGCCTAATAATTACTAAACATTAATTTCTAAATTACAGACACCAATACATTATTTAGAGCAGAAGAGAGAATCTCAATCTCATAAGATCAAATCTCAGCAAAAACACATTTCAAACATTACATAGTTCTGCATAGTATTCTCTAAACTTGATAATGTCTAATACATCCTAAATCTCTTAAATCGTACACAATATTTCCCATGGGCTTCCCTTGATGCTCTAATTTACAATTTTTTTAATCTGCTTTACATTAAAATCGTTTTCAGTTATCTTCCTGAGAACTTCTGAATTCTATCTAACTATATACTTAGAACTTACCAAAGAATACAACCTCAGTTATTTGTACAGTATCTACACCTAACCTAACTCTTTCCAAATCCACAAAAATGGAAAATTAAGAAGCACCATGAAAATCTAGCTCTTATGGAAACCGCATGATGGTCTATTGTTTCCTTATCAATATTGTAGATGGTTATTTTCCCCATTTTGAGAAGCTTCATCTCCTTTTTTCCTGACTCTTACTTTTGCCGACAAACAGTTAACATGCCACTACTGTTAGCAGGCAAGATTTTGTGGGATAATTCCACAAAGATAATATATATTTTTGTGGGACCATTCTCCACTGGTCCAGATCATAATACCTTAAATTATATTTTAATGTAACATACATTTTTTAAAACAGAAATTTAAAGTAGTTTATCTATATTTGTCTAAGACCTCCTTACACTGAAACCTGTGCTTCAGACTGGTTGATCCTTTTACCAGATTTTAGTATCCCCACGTTTGCCAGACACAAAGATGGCAGAGTTGTATAGCACTATACTCAGAGGCTAGAGATATACCTAAACAAATTGATTCCCTCATAACGTAATAATGCATAATATAATAGAGTCATTCCCAAAATGTGCTATACTTAATACTAAGTACTTGATATGGTTTAGCTAGTACACAGATAAACATTTTTAATTTGAATTGTAATGTGTTTATTAAATATATATATCAAAACATATTACTAATACATCAAAACTGTGATACTATTATAAGGAAAAGGCTAAAACATTACTTAGGTTTTATTTTCTTTTTAAGAGAGTCATTTTAACAGAAAATATTAAGCAAATAATAGGAGAGGAGGTAAATGGACAAGTCAAAACTTATGAAAACTCTATAAGAATTACCTAAGTTTGAAAAACAGATATAATGTTTAAATAATTGAAAGTTGACTATAGTCTCAAAAGAAGCATCAAAATTAGGCAAACCTAAATTACTGTAACTAATTCATAGCTGTTATTGAAGTTTAAAAAAAAAAGAATAATTTGGTTCCATATTAGAGGGTAATATCTTCAGGCATATCTCAAAGCCAATGTTTTATTCAATGTGACATTGTAAGCATTAACTTTTACGAACCAAGCAAAGAAATAAAATCTGCAGCTTTTTAAATAATGTATAATATTTACAGATTTTTCTCCCACTCAAATGTGTGCTTTATTCTGTAAAGACAAAAATACCAAGGGCCCGAAAAGATTTATAAATGCTTCTTAAAAGGCTTTGTAGAAATTTATTTGAGGCAGAAATATGAGGAACCATGTAAAATAAAGGAAAACTAGGAGTAAAGTAGATTCCATTCCTGATGCTACATTGTATATTTTTCTCACATTGAATGTGAGAAAAAGCAGGTTCCATTTAATAGGTACAAAGGCGAAAGTGGTACAAATAGTTTCTGTAAATCAGATTAGGTAAAGTTTTGATTCTATCCACTCTTAGCTCTCTCAAGTTGTGTGAATTTGTGGCTTTTTTATTTAGTAGAGGGAAATTAAATAAAATTAATTCTCAAAAATAAAATTCTTAAAATGTGAATTATTTCTCTTGTTTTACTTTTGGATATAAGCTTCCACTTTGAGCCATTCTTTTTAGGGGAAAAATGTTAAATTATACATACTATGAATATTAAGTAAATACAGACTACATTAAATTATTCCAGATACAAGTGCTTCAATACCAAAAGTCAAAAGTATCGTAATTCAGAAGCAAATAACACATACATGATTCTACACATAAAATTTGTATAGCTTACTGTATGTAATGATACTTCAATAAATAAAACTGACTGAGAAAAATTATAGAAAGATATGTAGTAAAACTGAAAGGAGAATTAGCCAACTCCTGGTAATGGTGAGCACTGACTAAAAATTATTTCATGGAAGTAATCCAAAAATGACAAATTATACTTTAAAAGGCTTTGTCATAAAAATTGTGACAGACAGTAGCTGAGGGGAAAATTAGAGAGCTGAGCCTCAGGCACACTGGTCTGTTTGTAAGATTAATCAAATATATGTCCAGTGAGACAAATGTATACATTTTCAATACAGCAAAGGGATAGGCAAAGTCACTAAGGCTAATTGTTAGAGAAACACAACCTGTACACACATCAGTCATCAGCAGAAATCCATCACCTTGATCTCTCTCCCACTATTCCCAGAGGAGAGGCCAGTGAGAGGGACTGAACACAAAAGTTCTGTAGGCTTCAATTTATTTATTTTTAATCAAAGTACAGTTGATTTATAATATATTAGTTTCAGGTGTACAACACAATGATTAGATATTTTTACAAATAATACTCCATTTAAAGTTATTATAAACTACTGGCTATATTCCCTGTGCTGTACAATATATCCTTGTAACATTGTAGTTTATTTATTTTATACATAGTAGTTTGTGCCTCAATCCCCTACCCCTATATCTAGCCCCTCCCTCCTCCTTTTCCCCACTGGTAACCACTAGTTTGTTCTCTTTATATATAAAGCTGTTTCTGTTTTGTTATATTCATTCACATGTGTTATACTTTATATTTCACATATAAGCAATAACATACAGTATTTGTCTTCTCTGTCTGAATTATTTCACTAAGGATAATACCCTCTAGATCCATCCATATTTTTGCAACTGGCATCGTTTCATTCTTTTTTTATGGCCGAGTAATATTCCATTGTGTATATATACCACATCCTCTTATCCATTCATCTCTTGATGGACACTTAGGTTGTTTCCATATCTCAGCCATTATAAATAATGCTGCATGAACATTGGGGTGTTTGTATATTTTCAACTTAGTGTTTTCATTTTCTTTGGAAGTATACCCAGGAGTGGAATTGCTGGATGATATGGCTGTTCTATTTTTAGTATTTTGGGTAAACTTTATACTGTTTTCCACAAGACTGCACAAATTTACATTGCTACCAACAGTGTACAGGGTTACTTTTCTCCACATCCTTGACAACTTCTATTATTTGTAGACTTTTAGATGAGAGCCTTTCTGAGAGATGTGAGGTAATAACTCATTCTAGCCTTGATTTGCATTTCTCTGATGATTAACAATGTTGAGCATCTTTTCAGGTGTCTGTCGGCCATCTGTATGTCTTCTTCAGAAAAATACCTATTCAGGTCTTCCACCCATTTTTTAATTGGGTATTTTTAAATTGAGTTGTATGGAATGTTTTTATATTGGGATATTAACCCCTTATCCATCATATCATTTGCAAATATTTTTACCCATTCAGTAGGTTGAATGGAAGAATCAACATTGTGAAAATGACTCTACTACCCAAAGCAATCTACAGATTCAATGCAATCCCTATCAAACTACCACTGGCATTTTTCACAGAACTAGAACAAAAAATTTCACAATTTGTATGGAAACACAAAAATTCCGAATAGCCAAAGCAATCTTGAGAACGAAAAACGGAGCTGGAGGAATCAGGCTCCCTGACTTCAGACTATACTACAAAGCTACAGTAAACAAGACAGTATGGTACTGGCACAAAAACAGAAGGATAGGTAAATGGAACAGGACAGAAAGCCCAGAGATAAACCCACGCACATATGGTCACCTTATCTTTGATAAAGGAGGCAGGAATGTACAGTGGAGAAAGGACAGCCTCTTCAAAAAGTGGTGCTGGGAAAACTGGACAGGTACATATAAAAGTATGAGATTAGATCACTCCCTAACACCATACACAAAAATAAGCTCAAAATGGATTAAAGACCTAAATGTAAGGCCAGAAACTATCAAACTCTTAGAGGAAAACATAGGCAGAACACTCTATGACATAAATCACAGCAAGATCATTTTTGACCCACCTCCTAGAGAAATGGAAACAAAAGTCAACAAATGAGACCTAATGAAACTTCAAAGTTTTTGCACAGCATAGGAAACCATAAAGAAGACCAAAAGACAACCCTCAATATGGGAGAAAATATTTGCAAATGAAGCAACTGACAAAGGATCAATCTCCAAAATCTATAAGCAGCTCATGCAGCTCAATAACAAAAAAACAAATAACCCAATCCAAAAATGGGCAGAAGACCTAAATAGACATTTCTCCTAAGAAGATATACAGACTGCCAACAAACACATGAAAGAATGCTCAACATCATTAATCATTAGAGAAATGCAAATCAAAACTACAATGAGATATCATCTCACACCAGTCAGAATGGCCATCATCAAAAAATCTAGAAACAATAAATGCTGGAGAGGGTGTGAAGAAAAGGGAACACTCTTGCACTGCTGGTGGGAATGTGAATTGGTACAGCCACTATGGAGAACAGTATGGAGGTTTCTTAAAAAACTAAAACTAGAACTACTGTTTGACCCAGCAATCCCACTACTGGGCATATACCCTGAGAAAACGGTAATTCATAAAGAGTCATGTACCAAAATATTCATTGCAGCTCTATTTACAATAGCCAGGAGATGGAAACAACCTAAGTGTCCATCATCGGATGAATGGATAAAGAAGATGTGGCACATATATACAACGGAATATTACTCAGCCATAAAAAAAATGAAATTGAGCTATTTGTAATGAAGTGGATGGACCTAGAGTCTGTCATACAGAGTGAAGTAAGTCAGAAAGAGAAAGGCAAATACCGTATGCTAGCACAAATATATGGAATTGAAGAAAAAAAATGTCATGAAGAACCTAGGGGTAAGACAGGAATAAAGACACAGACCTACTAGAGAATGGACTTGAGGATATGGGGAGGGGGAAGGGTAAGCTGTGACAAAGCGAGAGAGTGGCATGGACATACATACAGTACCAAACGTAAAACAGCTAGTGGGAAGCAGCCGCATAGCACAGTTAGATCAGCTTGGTGCTTTGTGACCACCTAGAGGGGTGGGATAGGGAGGGTGGGAGGGAGGGAGACGCAAGAGGGAAGAGATATGGGAACATATGTATATGTATAACTGATTCACTTTGTTATAAAGCAGAAACTAACTCACCATTGTAAAGCAATTATACTCCAATAAAGATGTAAAAAAATAACAATAAATAAAAAGAAAAAAGAGAGAAGACTCAAATCAATAGAATTAGAAATGAAAAAGGAGAAGTAACAACTGACACTGCAGAAATACAAAGGATCATGAGAGATTACTACAAGCAACTCTATACCAATAAAATGGACAACCTGGAAGAAATGGACAAATTCTTAGAAAAGTACAACCTTCCAAGACTGAACCAGGAAGAAATAGAAAATATGAACAGACCAATCAAAAGCACTGAAATTGAAACTGTGATTAAAAATCTTCCAACAAACAAAAGCCCTGGACCAGATGGCTTCATAGGTGAATTCTATCAAACATTTAGAGAAGAGTTAACATCTATCCTTCTCAAACTCTTCCAAAATATAGCAGAGGGAAGACCACTCCCAAACTCATTCTACGAGGCCACCATCACCCTGATACCAAAACCAGAGAAAGATGTCATGAAAAAAGAATACTACAGCCCAGTATCACTGATGAACATAGATGCAAAAATCCTCAATAAAATACTAGCAAACAGAATCCAGCAGCACATTAGTTTATTCTTGTGTTTTTTTCTTTTGCTTCAGGAAGCACAAACAAAAAAAAAAAGGTTGCTTCAATTTATGTCAGAGTGTTTTGCCTATGTTCTCTTCTACGAATTTTATGGTTTCAGGTTTTACATTTAGGCCTTTAATCAATTTTGATTTTATTTTTGTATAAGGTATGAGCAAATGTTCTAAACTCATTCTTTTACATCAGGCTGTCCAGTTTTCCTAGCACCATTTATTGAAGTGACTGTCTTTTCTTCATTGTATATTCTTGCTTCCTTTGTCATAGATCAATTGACCATAAGTGTGTGGGTTTATTTCTGGGCTCTCTATCCTGTTCCATTGATCTATGAGTCTATTTTTGTGCCTGTACCATGCTGTTATGATTACAGTAGTTTGGTAGTATAGTCTGAGGTTACAGAGCATGATACCTCCAGCTCTGTTCTTTCTCAAAATTGTTTTGACTATTTGACATCCTTTGTGTTTCCATACAAATTTTAGAATTATTTATTCTAGTTCTATGAAAAATTATATTGGTATTTTGGTAGGGATTGTATTGAATCTGTAGATTGACTTTTGTAGTATGGTAATTTTACACTTTAACTCTTCCAATCCATGAACTCAGTATATCTTTCCATCTGTTTGTGTCACCTTCAGTTTCTTTCATCAGTGTTTTATAGTTTTCTGCATACAGGTCTTTTACCTACTTAGCTAGATTTATTACTAGGTATTTAATTCTTTTTGACGCAATTGTAAATGGGATTTTTCTCTTAATTTCTCATTTGGATTGTTCATTATTAGTGTATAGAAAAGCAACAGATTTCTGTGTATTAATTTTGTATCCTGCAAATTTTCCAAATTCTTTGATGAGCTTCAGTAGTTTTTTGGTGGCATCTTTAGGATATTCTATGTATAATATCATGTCATCTGCAAACAGCAACAATTTTACTATTTTCTTCTCAATTTGGATTCCTTTTAGTTCTCTTTCTTCTCTGATTTCTGTGGCTAGGACTTCCAATACTATTTTGAATAGAAGTGGTGAGAGTGGACATTCTTGTCTTGTTCCTGATCTTGGAGGCAATAATTTCAGCCTTGCACCATTGGGTATGAAGTTAGCTGTCGGATGATCATAAATGGACTTTATTGTGTTGAGATATCATCCCTCTATACCCACACATGAGAGTTTTTTATCATAAATGGATGTTGAATTTTGGCAGAATTGGCCTGTGAAACCCTCTGATCCTGGGCTTTTGTTGGTTGAAAGTTTTTTGATTACTGATTCAGTTTCATTACTAGTTATTGGTCTGTTTAGGTTTTCTATTTCTTCCTGATTCAGTCTTGGAAGATTGTATGTTCCTACAAATTTATCCTTTTCTTCTAGGTTGTCCAATTTATTGGTGCATAATTGGTCATGGTAATCTCATAGTTTTTTTTTTTTATTTCTGTGGTATTGGTTGTAACTTCTCTTCTTTCATTTCTGATTTTCTTTATTTTAGTCCTTTATTTTTCTTAATGAATCTGGTTAAAGGTCTGTAAATTTTCTTTATCTTTTCAAAGAACTAGCTGTTGGTTTTATTGATTTTTTTTGGTCTCTATCTTATTTAATTCCACTCTGATCTTTATTATGTCCTTCCTTCTACTAATTATAGGCTTTTAAAAAATCTTTTTCTAGTTTCTGTAAGTGTAAAGTTAGATTGTTTATTTGAGATTTTTCTTTTTTTGTTTTGTTTTGTCTTTTGTTTTGTTTTGTTTGCAGTACGTGGGCCTCTCATTGTTGTGGCCTCTCCCGTTGTGGAGCACAGGCTCCGGACGCGCAGGCCCAGTGGCCATGGCTCACGGGCCCAGCCGCTCCACGGCATGTGGGATCTTCCCAGACCGGGGCATGAACCTGTGTCCCCTGCATTGGCAGGCAGACTCTCAACTACTGTGCCACCAGGGAAGGCCCAAGAGATTTTTCTTATTTTTTGAAGTAGGCCTGCATTGCTATGAACTTCTCTCTTAGAACTGCTTTTGCTACATCCCATAAATTTTGGAAAGTTGTTTGTCCATTTTCATTTGTCTCAAGGCAGTTTTAGATTTCTTTTTTGATTTCTTCATTGACCCATTGGCTATTTAGTA
Source organism: Pseudorca crassidens (assembly GCF_039906515.1). NCBI lineage: Eukaryota > Metazoa > Chordata > Mammalia > Artiodactyla > Delphinidae > Pseudorca > Pseudorca crassidens. The sequence goes on from NC_090298.1 coordinate 100,492,064, forward strand.
GCATGTTGTTCAGTCTCCACATATTTGTGATTTTTCTCCAGTTTTCTACTTGTAATAGATTTCTAGTTTCATACTGTTGAGATTAGAACAGATGCTTGATATGATCTCCATATTCTTAAATTTACTGAGACTTGATTTATGGCCTAACATGTGAGCTATTGTGGACAATGTTCCATGTACACTTCAAAAAATGTGTATTCTGCTTTTTTTTTTTTTTTTTTGGATGAAATGTCCTATAGATATCTATTAAGTCCAATTGATCTATTGTTTTATTTTAGACCACTGTTAACTTTTTGATTTTGTCTGGATGATCTGTCCATTGATATAAGAGGGGTGTTAAAGTCCCTTACAATTATTGTATTACTGTCAATTTTCCCCTTTATGTCTGATAGTATTTGCTTTATATATTTAGGTGTTCCTTTATTGAGTGCATATATGTTAATGAGTGTTATATTCTCTTCTTTTATTGATCCCTTTATCACTATTTAATTCCCTTCTTTGTCTTTTTTATAGTTTTGTCTGATATGAGTATTTCTATCTTCCCTTTCTTGTCATTTCCATTCACATTACTATCTTTCTCCATCTCTTTACTTTCAGTCTGTGTGTGTTTCTTTGTAAAGTGAGTCTCTTTTAAGCAGCATATAGATGAGTTCTGTTTTGTTTTTTTGTTTTTTTTTATCCAATCAGCCACCCTCTGTTTTTTGATTAGAGGATTTAGTCTATTGACATTTAAAGTAATTATTGGTAAGTATGTACTTATTGCCATTTAGTACTTATTTTCCAGCTGTTTTTAAAGTTCTTTTCTGTTCTCTTCATCTAATTTTTGTTTCTTCCCTTGTGGTTTGATAATTTTCTCTAGTCCTATGCTTGCATTCCTTTCTCTCTAGCTTTTGCCCATCTATTGTATGATAGGTTTGTGATTTGTGGTTAACATGGGGTTCTTAAATGTTGACCTATAACTATATCTACTTGTTTTAAGTAGGTTTTCCTTTAAGTTCAAATTCATTCTAAAAGTTCTACATTTTCATTCCTCTCCTCCACATTTTGGTTTTTGATGTCATATTTTAAATCTTCATGTTTATTCCTTAACTGTTTATTGTAGTCATTGTTGCTTTTACAATTTTTTGTCTTTTAATCTTCATACTAGCTTATTTAAGTGGTTTATCCCTCTGCATTTACTATATATTTACCTTTACTAGTGGGATTTTTCCTTTCGTCTAGTTTCTTACCTCTTTTTATTGCCTTCTATTTTCCACTTCTAGAAGACCCATTATCATTTCTTTTAGGTTTAGTACTGATGAACTCTTTTAGTTTTTACTTGTCTAAGAAGTTCCTTATCTCTCCTTCAATTCTAAATATAATCCTGGGTAGAGTATCCTATGTTGCAGGTTTTTCTCTTTCAGCAGTTTGAATATATTATACCATTCCCTTCTGACCTGCAAAGTTTCTGCAGAGAAATTAGCTTGTAGCCTTATAGGGAGTCCCTTGCATATGATTCTTTGTTTTTTTCTTGCTGCCTTTAGAATTCTCTTTACCCTTAACTTTTGTCTAATTATGATATATCTTGATGTGGGTCTGTGTTCATCTTGTCTGGGACCCTCTGCTTCTTGTACCTGGATATCTGTTTCCTTCTTCAGGTTTGGTAAGATTTTAGTCATAATTTTATCAAATACATTTTCAACCCTCTCCTCTCCCTCTTCTTCTGGTACCCTTATAATGGGAATGTTGGTATGCTTGAAGTTATCCCAGAGATCCTTTAAACTCTTTTTATTATTTTTTTTCTTTTTTCTCTTCTGATTGGGTGATTTTCATTATTTTATCTTCCAGATCATTTATGTGTTCTTACGTATTACCTAGTCTGCTATTAATTCCTCCTAGTGTGTTTTTTCGTTTCTGTAATTTTACTCTTCAGTTTTGACTGTTTTTTAAATATTTTCTAGTTTCTTATTAAAATTTTCACTATTTTCATCTATTTTTTCCTAATTCAGTTAGCATTCTTATTACTAATGCTTTGAATTCTTTATCTGGTAAATTATTTCTTTCTGTTTCATTAGCTGTTTTTTCAGGGATTTTCTCTTGTTCTTTCTATTGAAAGAAACCTTCTTCCTACCTATTGAAAGAAATTCCTTTGTCTTGTCATTTTGCTTAACTTTTTCTGTATCTATGAAATTAAGTGAAACAGTTATCTCTGGTGGTCTTGAAATGGCTTCCTCATATGGGAGCATCCCTGTATAGTCTGCATATGCCCAGTGCTTTGGTGGGAGAACTGGAATTGATGTGAACACAAGTCACATCTTTTCTCTGGGTGTGCTGCCAGCTATCACTTGGTGAGAGGTGGGGCTGGAAATGGAGGGACTAACACTGGAGCCAGCTATGAGCTGGGGCTACCCATCAGATCCATGGCTGTCACCACCTTATCAGGGGCAGAGGCAGGTCCCAACTTGCATGAGTAGAAGCCCTGAGGATCATGTCCAACCTGGCTCCATTCTCTTTAGGTGTGTGCTCTCCCCCCTCCTAGCACCTGCATCCTCATCCAGAAGGAGAACAGTGCTGGAGCAAAAGTGTGTGGTGTGGTCATTTTGTGTGTATCCAGGCACAGGCTGCAGCAGTCCAGCCTGGGTCTAGATCTGGACTACTTCTGATGCACTGCTTTTGTAAGTGCCAGTAATGGCTGCCCCACCCTGCTGAGATGCAGCTTTGGCTCTGAGCTGCCTCTGTGTCTCACAGCCAAGCCCTTGCCCCAGTGTGGAGTTGTTTCGTGAAGCTTCAGGCTGGACCATTCGCTTGGCTCAGGCTGTGGCACACACTAGGGCAATCATAGGTAATTTTCCAGCCACTGGTGCAGTTTTCAATCCAACCTCCCTGCCCTGTTTTGGGAGCAAGAAAATGTGTCCTCCTTACGAGCAGAGTTCAGGCTTCCCACAGCCCTCCTGCTAGTCTCATCAGCCTTCCAAACAACGAAGGGGGCTTGTATTCCCTGTGTTGGGCCCCAGAGCTTGGACACCCAATATGTGGCTTGAACCACCCACTTCCCAGGGAAGATCTCCACCTGTGTAATCTCCCTTTTCCTCTGAGTCCCCTCACAGGGGCAAAGGTCCCGACTTGATTGCTTCTCTTCTCTTCCTACCCAAATCCACATGGATCTTTCTTACAGCCTTGGTTGTACAGGAGTCTTTCTGCAAGTCTCCTGTTAGTTTTCAGTGAGAATTGTTCCACATATAGATGTACTTTTCATGTGATCCTGGAGGGAGGTGAGTTTCACATCCTCCTACTCTGCCATCTTAATCTCCTCCAGAACATTCCATCTTCCCAGTTTCTAGAGGCTACCTGAATTTCTTGGTACCTAGTACCCTTCTTCCCACTCTTATAATCTTAACATTTGCCATTTTAATTATGGTATATCTTGATGTGGATCTCTTTGGGTTCATCTTGTTTGGGACTTCTGTTCTTCCTACACCTAGATATCTGTTTCCTTCCCCAGATTAGGGAAGTTTTCAGCCATTATTTATTTAAATATTTTTTCTGCCCCTTTCTCTCTCTTTCTTCTTCTGGGACCCCTATAATGCAAATGTTGATATGCTTCATGTTATCCCAGAGCTCCCTTAAACTATCCTCATTTTTTAAAATTCTTTTTTCTTTTTGCTGTTATGATTGGGTGATTTCCATTATTCTGTCTTCTAGATCGCTTATCTGTTCTTATAATCTAATCTGCTGTTGATTCCTTCTCGTGTATTTTTCATTTCAGTTATAGTCTTCATCTCTGATTAGTTCTTTCTCATATTTTCTAATGTTTTGTTGACATTCTCACTGTGTTCCTCCATTCTTCTCCTGTGTTCGATATGCTTCTTTATGATCATTACCTTGAACTCTCAATCAGATAAATTACTTATCTCCATTTCATCAGTGTTTTTTCTGTGATCATATCTTGTTCTTTTGTTTTGAATGTATTCTTATGTCTATTTTGTTTGACTTTCTGTGTTTGTTTCTATGAATTAAGCAAAACAGGTACCTCACCTGGTCTTAAAGACTGGGCTTAGAGTAAGAACATCCCATGTGTAGTCTGCATGTACCAAGAAGCTTTGGCAGGCCAGCTGGGGCTGGAGCAAGTGTGGGTCAAGGGGGTCTCAGGGCATGCTGCACCAGAGCCAACCCAGTGGGACAGCTTGAGCTGGAGCAGGTGTGTGCCAGGAGGTCCTGCAGCCTTGTACTCCAAGGCCACCCTGGTGGGATGGCAATAGCTGGAGCAGGCACAGGATGAGGGTGTCCCAGGGTGCTCTGCACAAAGGTCACCTCAGGATGACTGGGGTTGGAGCAGGCATGGGCTGGGGTGGCCTTAGGTTGTGGGGATGTGGCTGGAGCTGGTGTAAGCAGGGGGCCTGGGATGTGATGGGGCAGTTCTAGCAGGCTGGCTAGAGTGCATGGACCATGTTCCTAGCTGCACTATCAAGGTGGATGGGGAGTGCAAAAAATGGCACTCTTGGTGCCTCAGACCCTGGCGAGAGTTCCAATAATTCCTGGCCCATTTGGAAGACTCTCTAGGGTCAGTTAATGGATTTCCTTCAAGTGTAGTTTGGTACCCTTTAAACCACTGTTTTCTTCACTGTACCCCAGAACAGGCAAGTCTGCATGTAGGCCCCTTACTATTACCTCCTCTTACTGCAGGTCACTACATCAGGAGTGGGGGTTCCCATCAATTCCATGTTTCCATCTCTTCTATCTGTCTCTATGTGGTCCCTCTATCATTTGTTCAGAAGCTGTTCAATCAGCCTTCATTTATTCTTTATGAGGAATTGCTTTATATGTAGGTGTAGATTAGGTGTGTCCATAGGAAGAAGTGAGTTGGGGTTTTCCTATATGATCATCTTTGACACCAGATAAAAAATTAAATATTCTTAAATGTTTATTTTAAAAATGGTTAAAACACCCTAGTAGAAACACTTCTGCCTTTCTTCCCAGGACAGGAGAAAAAAATAAACAATTGTACTGAAAACAACAATATTGACGGGAGAGAGACACACATACAAAAGTAAATCCTAGAATCCTAATCCAGGAAACAGTTCAAACTCTCACAGAAAAGATATGATAAAAACAGTAGTCCACATGATTATTAAAATAACCTCCTAACAGGCATAGATTCTTTGCAGTTTTTCTTCAGCTAGTATAAAGAAGACCTTTGCCTGTGAAATACTGATCAACCAGGAAATAATTATTTCTGACTCAAACGTTATTCTTAAAAAGATATAATAACAAATTATCTGATGTCAATAATAAAAGCTAAGGGTGTCTTCTGAGTTTAGACTAAGTTTTTAACTGTCTTTTTAAAAATGTTTAAAGCCAGAACCCCTTTTCTGTTCTACATTAATTTATCATTTTAAGCTTGGCTACTTCTAACAATACAGTCATACTGTATATGATACTATGATTGAAATAAGGACTCTAGTGATGTTGTATTTTCTTTTATTTTAATAGAAAGAATTGAGTAGAAATAAAATTGTACTCAACTTACACAGATAAATTGAAACCACCACTTACCTGAGTCTTTCAAACATTCATTTAATCAATGTGCGTTTTTAATTGTAACAGTTACATGCTTACTGAGAGAGCTTAATTAAGAAATACAATGACGAAATTAGTAAAGGTACTAAAGGAAGCCATCTGGACATTTAGTCTCTCATCCCACAGACTATCTGTAATCATTTTATGTTTTAAAAATGCATTTAGGAACAATTTAGTGAGCATATACCAATACCAGATGTACTTGAGAAGCTGATTATGAAGCAGATGGTTTTACGATCACACTTGTGTTTTGAAAGGTGTTATTCTATTATATAAGGTTCACATTTATGACACATGCTTCTTGTTTAGTATTGTGGATGGTGTCATCCTGTCAGAGCATCTCACACATTTCTCTTTCTTTGCATCTGTTCTGTAAGTATGCTTACTGATTCCCTTAGCAGGAGGGATAAATCATCCAATTACATTGTTGAAAGTATGGTATATTGCACAGTCTTAATTTTCTGATTAACATGATGACATCAGTATAACTTACACTATAGGCAACCATGGAAAATCAACAAGATGTATGAAGCCAAGTCAGATTGCAACCTGTTTATTAAATGCCTGATCCATGTAACCTAAGAAGATTTGATGTAAACATTTTATTCGTTAATGGTGTCTTTCTGCTATATATGATATAGTCTTGCTTAACCAAGCTCAAAGGTAAAAAGCAGTCTGGAAGTAATTCTATATTAAGAGGCTATAACCATAATTATTCTAGACATACTAATCTAATAATAAAAATATTAGTCTCTACTTAGCCATAATAGAAAGTAAATGTGATGACAGTGATAAGCATGGCTTTCTGAAGAAAGCAATTAAGCATTATGCCTTTTGTTCATGCAATAAATTTCAATTTTGTCACTTCTTCAGGATGTAATGAAATGTAAGAAAAGTGGTTCAAGAAAGAGCCCAACTTGTCTATGAACTCAGTCTTAAGTGTCCTGATATCTTGGCAATGTTCTCTGCCTGATTTGTCAAGATAACCTAATTCTGGATTTGAGTGATCCAGTGGGATTTATCCTGTTATCTTAACTGACTAGATTGGTATTACTGTGAGGAGAGACCTTCATTCATTCAACTAGCATTTATTTACCACCTATTAAATTTTCCTGTGCTAGCCAATACAAATATAAGTGGATCATTGTGCATGCCCTCAGGGAGATCACAGTTCAGTGGTAAAGCAGGAGCAGGATGCAAATAATTACGTGTGTGTGTGAATCACTATTATTGTAAACAAATATTAAACTATAGTTAATGATATTTATTCTAAGGTACTAAAGTAGTTTTACTCATGTCTGCAATTTACTTTGAAATGCACTTAAAATAAGATGAAATAATGACGGAGAGAGGGATGGATAGATAGATAATGTTGTATAGCAAATACAGTAAAATGTTAATGATAGAATCTAGGTGGTGGGTATACAGATATTTACTGTAAAAATTCTTTCAACTTTTCTGTATGTTTGAAAACTTTTTATAATAAAACGCTGGAAAGGAAAAGAAAGCAGTATACTTAAACATGAGATGATGGATGAAGAAGTACAATTGTTGGTTATGACTAGTTTAGAGTAAGAACATGAGAGTTGTCTGTTTTAAGATGAAAAATATGGTTAATAAAGGAAAGTCAAAGAATTGAGAAACCAGGACAAGGAAGTGGAAGGTCCATCTACTTGAATCTATGTGGATACTGAAATCATCAAATTTTGTGTTTGTTGTACTGGAGTGTGACAGTGAACCAGTACTTAAGTATTCAAGAAATGGGAGAGACTGGCCTGTGTGTAGCTAACAGAAATAATAATGAGTGACACAGTCTGATGGCAGAAGCTTCAATGCTGGAGGCTTTTTGGAAAGAGGGAAAGACAGTGTTCTGAATATAACAGAGAGAAACAAAAAGGCCATTTATTTCAATTTCAGGCTCAGAGTCACAAGGGCCATAGGAGAAGAAAAATAACCGGTACCTGAAAAACATACATGAAAAATAGTGTGGTGGTTATGAGAGTCTGGGGCTTCCAGCGGGGACTGGAATACACAAAAATCAAAATTGCGGTGGGAATAGTCTTGGTGGTCTCAGAGACTAACTGAGCTGATAAAGTTCTGAATGATGGAAGGGGAGAAGGAGTTGTAGGCATATTGCCAAAAAGCATGTAGAAAGAGTAGATATTTATTAGGCAGACGGGTGAGGAAGGGATTTCCAAGCAGTGGGAACAGCCTGAGCAAAGACTCAGAGCTTTGTGAGTCTCAGATGTTCCAGGGATTACAATTAGTTGAGCATTTGTGGTATATTACAAGTGCACAGGTGGGAGTCCTAAAAGTTAAAGCTTCAGAGAAAGGCAAGATGTTATATGCTATGTGGAAAGGATTTAAAATTTATTCTGTAAGCAGTGGGGAACCACTGAAAAATTGTACAGAGGGAAGTGATATGATAACATATCCTCGCTACAAAGATTACTCTGGATGCATGATAGAGCTTTGGTTTGGATGGCTTTATTCCAGAAACAGAAAGTCCAGCTAAGAGGATTGTTTCAAGGGGATGGAGAAGCATGGAGAGAAATGAGATGTGTTTAAGTAAAAGGACCAACAGGCTGCAGCAACTGATGCAAAAAGCAAGATAAATAGAAAAATTCACGACAGTTTCAGGTTTCTGGGATGATCCTGGAGCCAGTCACTATTCAGAAAGTAATGAAAGTTGAGGATTTAATGGAAGTTGAGACGGCTTGGAATAAGGGAAATATAATGGATTGCTTTTGTAACATGAGGCTGAATACAAATGTAAACTTGTATGGTAACAACTTGGATTTTAGAATCAGGAAATGTGTGTGGATTGCTAAGTAGCTTTTAAATATTGAACTAAAATCTGATCATTCCCTGCCTGTCTACTGCTAGCCCAAACATTAAAATCAAAGAATGCAAATTACCAGGAGGGAAGCATGGAAATCAAGAGAGATATACAAGATTAATACATTATAAGACACTCACTTGAAAAAAATGTAGTATTCAATAATAAGTTAAAATATTCAAATAGCTAGAAAAGAATAGTTCTGATGTATTATCTCAATATTTTTGATTAATAATTTTAAGAGCCATAACATTGTAATTATGAGCCTATTACTATTATGTACTCTGATATATTATGGAGTCAACAAAACTGGAAGCAAAGTCTTCACTTTCTTAGAATAGCTGCAGAGTTGAACTGAACAAAACTTAATGTTATTCCAATACCTTTGCTTGCATTAACCTAGGTACTCACATGGCTCCTTTACTCTACAATCAGTGATGACCCAATTTTTTTGGCTATGGCATCGGAGGGGTGCTATCCTGAAAACCTCAATGCAAAGCCAATGAAGAATGGGCTTAAGCCCTAGTAAATATACTAAATATGCCTGACCATAGGAAACTGTTGCTCAAATAAAAAATTAAGAACCATTTCATAAATGCGTTTTTATTTTTGGTATCATGTTCCAATACATTTAGGGTATAAAATTTCTCTGATCAGTGGATCCATGCAGAGATAACTTTTCATTAAGAATATAAAATCATACAACACTGCAATTGATTCCTACATTTAAAAATATTAATATTATGAGGTTTTCTTGTTTAAAATATGAAAAATGAAAATTTAAAGTTCACTTCTTGAAAACTGAAAAAAAAAGTCACATTTATCCTAAAGGGAAATGTCATTTCTTTACTTTGTTATGAAAGCTATCTTGCAAAAATCTTAACTACAAGGTAAAATCAAAATCTATAACTATAGCTTTGAGCTTTTTTTTTGACACAAAAATATTATGGATGAATGATTCATCACTCTGCCAAGTTCATGAGTCCGTTTTTCCCATTTCTGTTTAGATACAGTATTGTATGCTGGATGGACATAAAATCATTTAAGGCTAGAAAATTGTCAAAATTCTAATCAAAATTGACATGTTTTAAACTACTTCTGTCAGTACTTAGATTTGACCTACTACTAGCAACAGACACATTTAGCATTCTCACATAAAATAAAATTTATTTTAAAACCTTTGCATGATTCTTAATTATCTAGTTTTGTTCAAACTTGCTGACCTGTCTCCACTGAAAGAACACTATTTATACTATTGCTCTTTAAGATAATCAAATAATTGAAAAGGAAAAAGTTTCTCTTTATAGAAGAAAACTCCTAAATAAACAAACGATGGAATTAAAATATCACCATTTTGTAGCCATTAAGAAATGAATTGAGCTAAACAATGATGACAATAGCTACATTAAGTCACAGGAGTCAAATATCCATGCCTTCTCATGGAGGTACACATTATTACAAATGAAGTGTCTTTATTTTTTTTAAAAAATCAAAATCCTATTTAGCCTCCAGATCTAAGTACTACATCACAAAAAATATAGGGGTTAGGGGACAAATTAAATGATACTATGGTATTTAGAGGTGGTTTTAGTACTTAAAAAAACAATAAAATAATTTTAAAACTCAAAATATTCATAACATAAAATATATCTTGTTTAGAAGTATAATTAATACTGACTGAGAGCATAGAAGAATATCTTTTTAAAAATTTTTTAATTTTATTTTATTTTTTTATACAGCAGGTTCTTATTAGTTATCCAATTTTTTTTTTTTTTTTTTTTTTTTTTTTTGCGTTACGTGGGCCTCTCTCACTGTTACGGCCTCTTCCGTTGTGGAGCACAGGCTCAGCACGCGCAGGCTCAGCGGCCATGGCTCATGGGCCTAGTCGCTCCGCGGCATCTGGGATCTTCCCAGACTGGGGCACGAACCCGTGTCCCCTGCATTGGCAGGCGGATTCTCAACCACTGCGCCACCAGGGAAGCCCTAGTTATCCATTTTATACATATTTGTGTATACATGTCAATCCCAATCTCCCAATTCATCACGCCACCACCCCCCCAGCCACTTTCCCCCCTTGGTGCCCATACGTCTGTTCTCTACATCTCTGTCTCAATTTCTGCCCTGTAAACTGGTTCATCTGTACCATTTTTCTAGGTTCCACATATATGCGTTAATATACAATATTTGTTTTTCTCTTTCTGACTTACTTCAATCTGTATGACACTCTCTGGATTCACGAACGTCTCTACAAATGACCCAATTTCATCCCTTTTTATGGCTGAGTAATATTCCATTGTAGAAGAACATCTTAAATAGGTCTATATTCATTTGTTTGCTTTCTTTCAGTGATTACAGGCCTGTGCTGCCTATTGTCCAATTCCATACATTTCCATACATTTCATACAGCTTTCTAGTTGTTTACAGAAGAAAGTAATCCCAGATCATGTTAGTCTCTCAAGGTTGGGAGATGAACCACCCTGCCCTCCACTTTTTTTTTTTAACTTGATCTTCAATATTTTGAAACAACACTTTGGTGAATCAAAACTTTGGATACCCTTCAGTTGTAGAACACAAAATATAAGCATTCTTTTAAGGACAGATAAATAGTAAACAACAGGAAAAATGACAGTGTTGACTATAAAAATTTTCAGAATGTCTTCATTGACATGATGGCTTCAGGGAGGAGGATATAGTTGAGGTTGGTTTTCTGTGATCTTAGTATCAGTGTTAATTATCCTTCTAAACAATGAGAATATGTTATGTTATGGACTTTTAAAGCATCAAAATTACTGTATTTCTCCCTGTATATTAGCACTATAATTTTAGATTTTAACTCATGGCTCATCCCTAAAAAATATATAGGACCTTGTGGCATCTATTTTGTATATTAACCTTTGTTCTTCTTCCATCTTATTTTCCTGCCTAGAGGCAAGGATTCTTTTCACATTAAAAATCGAACCTCAGGGTCCAGGTCTCTCATATACATTTGTAGAGGCTTTCAATCGTCCTGAGCCATCAGAAGGAGGGCTGCCTTTAAAGGATGTATTGGATGGAGATGTGACACTGGCACAGTCAAGTTTTAATTGAAACCTAATATTCCATAGGCAAAAGCTAGCTTTTGGTAATCAAGAAATACAGTTTTCTGAAACTTCAGCAGAGGTTCTTAGTTTCTCCAGCACATTCTCTTTTACCCCATGGTTCTCTCAACTTTTCCCCTCCTCTGCCCATGCACTCCACTCAGTTTATCTAAGCAAGAAAATTAACATGGGGTGTGCATATTCTAAGATTTCTAAATTCTGCTTTGGCCATTGGCTCTTTTTTTTAATTCTTCTGTTTGTTTGTTTTCTTAATACTTTCTGTAGCCTTTATGCTTTTCTCTGGGTAATTTTTGTCCTTTTGACTGGGAAGGGAAGAAGCTTTCAGGGTTCAGATGAAAGTATTATGGGAGGCGGGGAAAGGAGGCAGATATTCTTTTTTTTATATTATGTAATTTTGATGTTTTATAATATTATCCCACCACACTGCATTGAGTTCTTTTGAATAGATAGATAATTGTATGGGAAGGAAAGTGACAAATGGGTAGCTAAATCAAACGAAATTTTTAAAAATACAGTTACCATTATTATTATATCAGAGGAAATTAAGTTCACCCCAATGTTTCAAAACATCCAAATTTAAGTGGCTCAAGCACACAAGTTTTGTCTTATATTTCTTTTCACCCAAGGAATAGCCCAGTCTTGGTATGACAGTTCAATGAAGTAATCAGGGACCCAAACTCCTTCCAAATTTTGACTTCATCATTATTTTATGTAGCCTTCATCTGTATGTTCTTAAATATTGCTGGAGCTCCTACCATTATGTCAACATTCCAGCCAGTAGTAAGGAGGCACAGCAAGAGGCACATTCACTTTAACATAAGCTACCAACCACTTTCATTTATAACCCTTTGGTCAGAAATTGATAAGGTGGCTAGCTTATCTGTAAAGGAGGCTAACACAGAATCTATACCCTGGGTGGCTGAATATATTTTTAGTTGTCCCAGCTTTAAAAAAATCAATGATTCTTTTACAATATCAGATGAGGAAAAGAAGTAATAGAAGAAACTCTTAATCTCTGTCACAGTTATTATAGAATTAGTAATAAATAATTTCAATAAATATTTACTGAATGAATTTTAGGGCACAGACCATACATGATGACAGTTAGGACTAGATGTGAAGTGAGATCTAAAGTTAAGATATACCAAATTGTCAAGGGCCTTAAATAGCAGCATAGGTACTTACACCATGCATAAGAAAATGTATAGACAAACTGAGCCATTTAAGGTTGTAAAATGGAGGAAGGACATGATCTTATTTATGTTTCGGGAAGTAAACCTTTGATAATAGTGAGAGGATAACATGATTAGCTATAAAACTAGAATCAGGAACATCTGTTTGCTAGCAATTGCAACTCTTCAGGTAAGAGATAATAAGGGCCTGAATCTAGATATTGAGATAAGAGATGCAGGAATAATTTTGAAAGGCATTTCATGGATAATTAGCAGTAAAATTGGTGATTAATAATCCTCTAAAATGTCAGGAGTACGAGAGATGAGAGATGAATGTTAACCATATGCTTCCTATTTGGATGACTAAGGTTGTGCCAGTAAATAATACAAAACAAAGAACAAGTACTGTAATGGATCTAAGAAAGGACAAAACAGCTCTTCATATTGGAGACCTGTTCTAATACACACCTATTCCCAATGTTATTACAAGTCCTTCTGATGCTAAAAGTTAAGCCATGTTGTTCTGCTCTTAGACATAAACAACCTCATCAAACATGAATATCAAACACAATAACTCTGTAACCATGACTAAATAAGACAAAAAGATGAATTGGGAAATTCACAAAATACTAAATATTCCCCTCCCTCAGCTAAAATAAATGACTGCTACTTCTTTACCAATTACAGCTTTATTCTCACTCTAGCCAGCCCTCCTAAACATAAAATGTATTGAGATATTCAATAATAGAGCTGCTCTCTGTTTCTGATACCACCCAATCTAGAGCTAGTCCCTGCTTCCTTAGATCCTCTCCAAAATTACTCAAACTAAACTAAAATCTAACAGTAAGATCTTTCTAACATCCTCTTTGTGAGACACCCTGCATTTTGCTATGTTGTGCATTTTCCCTCACTGTAACCAGTAATAAATTCAACTTGTTTAACTATAAGTGTATGTTGGTGGTCTTTGGCTTCAGGTCATTGATACAGCAACAGGCCTAATATTGGACTATATAATCTTGAAGTACCTCTGGGTATGTAAGAGACAGTTGGAAATTCAGTCTTGGAGTTCACATGACAGGAGGGACTGGATACATACATTGGAAAGTTATCAACTTTTATGCCAATATTTCCCAAACTAGTATACACAGTTTCAGTAGATTTGATAAATGCACCATGATGTGATCTATACTCCAATGGTATTGGAAAGGATTAGTTTAAACATGGTTGAGAAGGATCATTACTTCAGAATTATCATAGGATTTAGTTTACATTATGAATGTTACATTACATCATGAATCGCACAGAAAATTCTAAATGTATTTAAATATAGAACTATTTTTCTAGCTAGACCTAATGCCGTGAGATATTGCATAGAACATTACTTGGGAAATGTTTCAAAAGAAAGGTGAAACATTAGGGGTAGATGAGATTCCTCAAAGAGTAAACATACACCAAAAGAGGAAAAAAAACCAAGAATATAATCTGTTGCAAAACATAACCATTATTGGAACTTCCCCGCTGGCACAGTGGTTAAGAATCCGCCGGCCAATGAAGGGGACATGGGTTTGATCCCTGGTTCAGGAAGATCCCACATGCCACATAGCAACTAAGCCCGTGCGCTCTAGAGCCTGCAAGCCACGACTACTGAGTCCGTGCACCTAGAGCCGGTGCTCTGCAACAAGAGAAGCCACTGCAGTGAGAAGCTCACGCACCGCAACAAGAGAAAGCCCACGTGCAGCAATGAAGACCCAATGCAGCCAAAAATAAATAAATTTTTTAAAACCATTATTAAAATTTATCTAAATTTATAATTAAACAACATTAGAAACAAAGGTAATAGATACTCAAAACTCATCCCTTCCTAATTTTTTTTTTACTACATCATACTTCTTTTTTTTAATTAATTAATTAATTTATTTATTTTTGTCTATGTTGGGCCTTTGTTGCTGCACACGGGCTTTCTCTGGTTGCAGCAAGCGGGGGCTAATCTTCGTTGCGGTGCACGGGCTTCTCACTGTGATGGCTTCTCTTGTTGCAGAGCATGGGCTCTAGGCATGCGGGCTTCAGTTGTTGTGGCACATGGGCTCAGTAGTTGTGGCTCACGGGCTCTAGAGCGCAGGTTCAGTAGTTGTGGTGCAACGGCTTAGCTGCTCCGCAGCATGTGGGATCTTCCTGGACCAGGGATAGAAGCTGTGTCCCCTGCATTGGCAGGCGGAGTCTTAACTACTGCACAACCAGGGAAGTCCAAACATCATACAATTATCTATGTTTTTGAGCTTCTGACTGTTTGATCCGTATGGTGGAATGTGAAGATTTTAAAACAGAATTAGGTAATACACATTTTGTAAAGACACCTGCCCCCTCAAAAAAGATACATATTAAATATAATAGAATAGTTACTTACCAGGGTGAAGGGTGGAAATAGGAGTGGATAGAGGAAATACATAACTAAAATAAGAAAGGAATATTGTCCTGACCAATGATGAAAATGTATATGAAATGAGAAATATGACTAAACCTAACCTGAGATTACACCAGTTTCTGGTGGGAAAATGGCATCAGAGTTAAGTAATCCAGACTGATAAATATAGAAGTAGATAAATGGACCCCTGGGCAAGCGTGAGGAGTGAAATGTTAAGTGTTTTGGGCCAAGAATCCATATCTACAATGACATATCCAAAAGAAAATGTTAAAAGAGATGAAAATTTGGGGGTACATTTTATAACTATAAAGTTTTAGCAGGGAATATACCTGTAGATGTCATCACAGACCAAATCATAAAGAGTCTGATATACCATACCAAGAAGTTTGGTTTTTATACTAAAAGCAATGAAAACCCAGTGAAAGTTTTATGGAGGGAATGATGTGATTAGTTATCTAGAAAACATCCCTGGCAATGTGAGGAATGGATAGATAGTGGTAAATGTGAAGGCAGGGAGCCAACTTGGGAAACTACTACATAATCCACGAGAGAAAAGGGTAGGGCCTAACTGAAATCAGCAGCTGTGTGGATAGAAATGAAGAGATTCAGGAGAGAGATGAAAGAAGGAGAAGCTAAACAATGTTATTATTGACTATTTATGTGGGAGTGAGGACTGAATGAAGGAAGAGGTCAAGGATGATGGTGTGAATGATAATGCCCTTTACTGGAATTAGGAGTTCTTATTGTTTGCTTTTTAAACATGACTTCATGAAGGGTAAGTAGTGAATTTATCAATAGTTTCAGACATATCAACTTCAAGTACCTCTCAGATATTAGAACATCAATGGCATAACCTATTGTACATCCAGAACAAATTATATTACTATTCTCTATACAAAAAAATTATTTTCAGAAAAAGTTGTAAAAAGAAACAACAAATAATGGCCAGAAGAGAAAGCACACAGTGAAATTATTTTTTATTGAATTTTCTATATAAAATCATTTAGTAAAAAAATTTTAAACTGAAAAGATTAATTAAATGCTGGAATATAAAAAATATAAAAGAAAACATACTAATGATTTTTAACTATATTTTAACACATTTTTGACCAGGGACACATTACAGGCATTAGTTTCTGCAAAAATCCCCTGGTCAATAATGTCTTAAAAAGGTAAAATTTATTCCTACATATTGGTCTGTCACAGCATTCAATAATAACATAATTGTTTTTGTTTTCAAGCCCAAACTTCTGCATATGTGTCAAAAACTCCATCAAAAATTGATCTTCTTCACATATTCATATTTACAAGATAGTATAGCCAGATTTGTCAACTTCTCTTCACTTAGAATTGAAGAGCACTTTTTTTTTTTTTTTTTTTTGTGGTACGCAGGCCTCTCACTGCTGTGGCCTCTCCCATTGCGGAGCACAGGCTCTGGACGCGCAGGCTCAGCGGCCATGGCCCACGGGCCCAGCCGCCCCACAGCATGCGGGATCCTCCCGAATTGGGGCACGAACCCGTGTCTCCTGCATCGGCAGGCGGACTCCCAACCACTGCACCACCAGGGAAGCCCGAAGAGCACTTTTAACTAATTTTAACATTTATGTTTCTTTCACATGAAGCAACATATATGCAACTAGTAAAAAAAAACTTAAACTTTATAATAATCTGATTCACAATAAATTCCAAAGATTGTTATACTATCCATGTCTTTGTTTCTTCAAAATGTATGCTGGTGGTTTCAAATGGCTCTTCAGTCAAAAATACTTCCACTACAATATTTTCACCATAAAATGCATCATAAATTTCTATAACACTGGTTATAACTACAAATTTTTTCTTCTTTTGCAAAAGTGAAAGAAAATGGCCGAATAATAACAAACATGGACATTATTTGATCCATTGCTTTAGAACAAGTGTCCATTCTTCATGGAAACAATTAAGGCATTCACATGTTGCTATTTTTAATGGCAATGTAATACTAGCATCTTCTGTTGTTTCTCCTGGCATTCTTCTCTGAAATTTGACTCTTTTTTCTCTATGAATGTCCATTTTCTTACTTTGTTGGTCATTGTTGTTAAATAGTTAATATCCTTTCCCACATTTTCTGTACGCCTCTCTTTAAGAAATGATTTTAAAGCTTGGTGTTTCACTGTACAGTGCTCCAGGATAATTCCAGCTGTTTGTGATTTTTCTTTTTTGGTCAGATTAACCTCATCTAAAACCTCACACTAGAAAAAGCAAGATAACTCAAAAAAAAAAATCACACACAGCTATCATTGTTTATTTTGAATCACTGTTAAATGCAGGAATTTGTCCTATCACAGAGATTGCAAATGAACTGTGTCAAAAAGTGAGCTCAGTTGATTCCAAACAATTACAAACTCATTACTGAATAGGTGTCCCTAGGTCTACGTGTGTCAGGGGCCTACTGCATAACTGGCAGTGCTCCAAACTTACTTTCATATAGAATACAATGTTTATTAAAGTTAATAAAACTTTACTAATTTTGAAGCCTACATATATAATTTTAAAACTTAACAGTAAAACTGAACTAGTTATTTATACTTAGACTGATAAAATATTTGTTCAGGGAGGAGAATTTTTATCACTGAATTTTTTTTTAGAATTTCTAATGCATGGTGATAATAAAACCAGATTGACTTTTAGTCAGAATTATAACTGGTTTAAAATTCTACACAGGGACTTACCTGGCGGTCCAGTCGTTAAGACTTCACCTTCTAATGCAGGGGATGTGGGTTTGATCCCTGGTCAGGGAGCTAACATCCCACATGCCTCATGGCCAATAAACCAAAAAAACATAAACCAGAAGCAATATTGTACCAAATTCAGTAAAGACTTTAAAAATGGTCCACATCAAAAAAAATTCTAGGGCTTCCCTGGTGGCGCAGTGGTTGAGAGTCCGCCTGCCGATGCAGGGGACACGGGTTCGAGCCCGTGTCCGGGAAGATCCCACATGCCGCGGAGCGGCTGGGCCTGTGAGCCATGGCCACTGAGCCTGCGCGTCCGGAGCCTGTGCTCCGCAACGGGAGAGGCCACAACAGTGAGAGGTCCGCGTACCGGAAAAAAAAAAAAAAAAAAATTCTACACAGACCAATCCCTGCACCCTCCCTCATTTCTTGTACCCAGACCTGACCTCTCCCACAGCCTGGCCCTTGGTACTTCACTGCACTATAAAATGGATTGTTACAGACATGAACGTAGATTAGCAGCTCTCAATCTCAGCACTAGTGACATTTGGGTTGGGTAATTCTTTGTTGAATCAATAGTGCTCATATGGCTAGGGTCAGGCATAAAAAAGTCTGGTATGAAATGCCACTACATAGGTAAATCTATCTGGCAAGATTTCTAGCTTGGACAATGATACATGTGGGGAGATGAAAGAGGAAAGGAGTCACTGGCTCAGCCAACACATTCAGGTGAGTCAATGCTGGCAAAGAAAAGAGGTGATATCTTGTACCCCAAGGTCAGTTGAGTACCTGGGAGGTTACTGGTGACTCTGACCAGCAGATCTTCAGTGGGGTTTTAAAAGGGGATTCCAAAACTATGCAACAGCTAAAAACTGAAGAAGCAGAGACAGCACTTTCAAGAACCTTGAGTAAGAGTTGGGGAAAATAATGGACTTTCTTTTTTTAACCTTAATCCTTGCCAGAGAAAAGGCATTGAATTCCTTCAAGGAGAAGCTATACGACCTGCTAAATTTAACTCCCAAGCTACGTATTTTCTCTCTGTCTTGGTCTTGATGGACATGCAACCAGAAATATTTGCTATAAATTCCTTGCTCTTGATGGTATGTTCAATTAAAAATGTTTTCTCTGAACTGGCTTTTACACCATTCACTTCATTCTATCTCGAATTTCCATCTTTATGTTTAAATATAACTGCAGCAAAATTCCCTTTAAATATTACTCATTTACAAATCTGAAAATTCCCAGGTATTTTAAAACCCACCTCTTCCAGTCTATTATGATTCATGAAGTTTGGTTTTTGCCTCAAAAGATTTTGCTTCACTTTTTAAAAATTTCAATAACTTAAGAGAGCATCCTTTTTCAGAGGTATGTGTAGGGGAGATATATTTAAGAAATTTAAAAGGTTTTAATTTCTACGTCTTTCTAACAATGTTTTTGGAAACTTTAAATAAGAGTATATAAAAAAACTTTTAGATGCTTTACTTTATTTATGAAATAGAGTGCCTTTTATTACCTTGCTTTTATTTAACTAATTTCTTCTGCTGAGGAATTTTCTCCCTATTCTACAGCTGCCTATTGAAGTCCCACCCTTCTTTCAAAATAGAACTCAAAACCCACCTCCTCTAGGAAGCCTTCTAATCAAATTGCTCTCACTTCCCTGTAATATTCTTTCTCTGGCACTTAATATATTGAGTTGGCCTTGGTGTTAGAATTATTAAAGTTATTACTCTGTAAGTCTATGGTGAACGTGGACAAGGACAATGTCTTAATCATTTTTCAAAATCTCCTACTGAACCTAGCACCATGCTTTGCAAAACAGATGGTCAAAAATGTTGATTTAAGTGAATCAAAGCCAATCACTTTATTGAAAATGAATCCGAATTGGGCTTTAATAATGTTTTCTGAACTTAGCTTTAAAATATTATCGGCTTTGTTGCATAATCTTGAGCCTATCTTGGGATAATTGGAAAATAATTTAAAAAAATAAATCATATATATGTTAAGATTTATAGTTTATAAAGTGCCTTAGCTCATTAATTGCTGAAAAATCAATAAATAATTAGGTGAATGGGAAAGAATAGTGGTCATAAATTATTAATGTAATTTACACATTCATATCATAGAGTTGTTGTAAAACTGCCACCAGTGATTTTATGTCAAGATACTTGGATTGCCCTCTTATTACCTCTGTGACCTCAGGCATATTTGTTATTCGTAAGACATGCATCCTTCATATGTACCATGCCTATCTCCCAAAGTTACTGTCAAGATCAAATTAGACAATGGAAAATAATAGCAGATTAAATTATTGAGAGGTAAATATTCAAGAACTCTACATTGTGTTTTCATTTTACCATTCCCATTTTTATAAAAAAAAAGAAGTCTTGTCACAGAGAGTTAATATAATTTGCCCAAGGGCACATAGTTATTAAAAGATAGAATTAGAATTTGATATCCATCTGATTCCAGAGCCAAAGCTCTAGGCCAAAATGCTAAATTGCTAAGTGTCGGCTCCATCCCTTCAGATTTTATAAAACTTGACTATGTAATATTAACTAGCTATTTCAAAATTTTTAAGATCTAAAATTCCTACAGTAGAAACTTTTCTTTAAATTTCCTAGAGATATAAAGTAACAAATCTAACCAAAACACTCCATAAACATTGACATGAAATTTAGGCAAAAAATAATCTGTTAGAAGATTGATTTAGGAAACATATTAGCCTAGTAAGTTGCCAACTACTTGTCTCCTATACAGTAACTAGTTACACCCTTCGGTGCGTTATATATATAAAACTTTGAATCTTACATAAATCGATTAGTAGCTCAATTAGAGGGTTTATTATTGTTTAGGAATTCACTGCAAGTCAAAAATTGAAACCTGAGAAGTTAATCTTAGACATTAAAAATATCAAGTCTGTACACTGATGTGTATAAAATTGATGACTAATAAGAACCTGCTGTATAAAAAAATAAAAAGATAAAATTCAAAAAAAAAAACTAATACTAAACTTTCTTTGGGTTATTTGTATGGAAATATGTTAATATAAATGTTTCAGACATTACATGAAATTCCTAAAAATCTTATATGTTCTGGTGTAATAAGTCATAATTCTAGTTATTACTTTAAAATGTATATCTCAGAAATAACTAAATTTCCTTGTCAATTGCATTATTATGAACTTTCATCAAATCTTTAACCGTGGTCATTTTCAAGTCTTTTGTCATTTACAGAGAGTTCTGGGTGTACTGATGCTTTTGCAAAAATGTTCCTATAAAAGGGCTTCATTTTCAAGGAATTCATGGAAAAGACTCTGACAAGTACTGGTTTCTGGTTTCTGACTATACTGCTGAACTGAATGAATAAGCATTTTCAGAACTCTAATGGAAAACTGATGAATTCATAAAAGCGCTAACAAAAGATCAAGATAAAAAAAAATTAATTACATGGGACTGAGTGAACTGATGAAGATGATTATAATTTTTGTGACTTTCTGTTTGAATAAAAAATATATATATAAAGTCTGATAGATCCATCTATTTTCCTTCTAATTCAAAAATGCTATCGTAAGCCATTCATTCAGATTGATTTCTTTAAGATGCCAAGTTTCAACTGTAATGTGAAATGTGGAGAAGACTGCCATCCAGGGGATAGAGGATTGAAAATGCAGAGCCAATGTATGGACACCAAGTAGGGAAAGGGGTGGGGTGGGGGGTGGGGGGCAGGCGGGGAGTGATGAATTGGGAGATTGGGACTGACATATATACAATAATATGTATAAAATGGATAACTAATAAGAAACTGCTGTATAAAAATATAAAATTCAAAAAAGTATATATATAATTAAAAAAAAAATGCAGAGCCAGAATAACGGAGAAACTTAATGCAGTGGTTGTAAGCTGGGATTGAAACAGTTGTGTTGGAATCTGTTGTGAGGTGAATTACTAATAATAGCTCAAGTACTAAAGATTGTAAATGATATGCTGAAAAAATGACAGGTTTGCCAATAATAATTTCTCTTTACCACTTATTCAAGTAAGAGAAAGGTGTAACATTTGTGTTTTTAAACCCCATAGCTTTTTTTTAAAAAGAAAAAAACATTTTATTGTGGTATAATTGACATACAAAAAGCTGTAAATAATTAATATTTTCAACTTGATGACTTTGGAGATAAGCATACACCATGAAACCATCACCACAATCTGTGCCATTAGCATATCCATCACCTCCAAAAGTTTCTTCCTGCCCCCTCTATCATTATTTGTGTGATGATAAAAACACTTAAATGCTTTTAAGATTTGTCCTCTCAGCAAAATTTTAAGTATACAATAAAGTATGGTTAACTGAGAACTATGCTGTACAGTAAATCCACAGCACTTACTTATTTTGTATAACTAAAACTTTGTGCCTTTTGACTAATAACTTTCCCATTTTCCCCTCCCTCGGGCCTCTGACAACCACCATTCTATTCTTTGCTTCTATGAGTTTGACAGCTTTTGATTCCTGATATAAGTGGTATCATGTAGTATTTGTCTGTCTGTGTCTGGCTTATTTCACTTAACATAATGTCCTTCAGGTTCATTCATGTAGTTACAAATGGCAGAATTTCCTTCTTTTTAAAAGTTGAATAACAATCTATTGTTTGTGTATAACACATTTTCTTTATCCAGTCATCCACAGATGAACATTTAGATTGCTTCCATGTCTTGGATACTGTGAATGCTGCTGCAGTGGGCTCAGTTACCAGGTGATCCTACCATTCTATATTCCCACAAATGATGCTTGAGAGTTCCAGTTGTTCCACATCCTCACTAGCACTTGTTATGATCACTTTTTAACTCTTCTATTAGGTGTGTAACTGTATCATATTGTGGTTTTAACTTGCTTTTCCCTGATGATGTTGAACATACTTTCATGTGCTTATTTGCTATCTACATATCTTTTTTTTAATATACCATTTTAGCCATTTTAAACTATTTATTTATATTTGGCTGCATTGGGTCTTCATTGCTGCATGCAGGCTATCTCTAGTTGCGGTGAGCAGGGGCTACACTTTGTTGTGGTACACGGGCTTCTCATTGCAGTGGCTCCTCTTGTTGTGGAGCACAGGCTCTAGGTGTGCGGGCTTCAGTAGTTGTGGCATGCAGGCTCCGTAGTTGTGGCTCACAGGCTCTAGAGTGCAGGCTCAGTAGTTGTGGTGCACGGACTTAGTTGCTCCGCAGTATGTGGGATCTTCCTGGACCAGAGCTCGAACCCTTGTCCCCTGCATTGGCAGGCAGATTCTTAACCATTGCACCACCAGGGAAGTCCCACATATCTTTTTAAGTGTATTTTCTGTCTGGATCTTTTGGCCACTTATTTTATTGGGTTCTTTTTATCCTTATTGAGTTTGGAGAGTTCTTTACATATTCTAGATAAAAGTCCTTTATAAAATATGTTAGTTGCAAAATTTTCTTCTACATGTAGAGCTTATCTTTTTACTATCTTAACAGTGCATTTTGAAGAGAAGTTTTAATGTTGATTCAGTCCAGTTTATCAGTGCATTTTTATATGGATTCTGCATTTGTTCTGATATCCAAGAAATCTTTGCCTAACCCTAGGTCACAACGTCTTTGTCCTATCTTTTATTCTAGAAGTTTTACAGTTTTGTGCTTTACATTTAGGTGTATAATACATTTTAGGCTTTTTGTTTTGTATTTGGTGTGAGATGTGGGTCAAAGTTAATTTTTTATATGAGTATCCAATTGTTTCAGCACAATTTTTGAAAAGGCTACCTTTCCTCCACTGACTTATCTTTACAACTTTGTTGAAAATCAGTTGTCCATATATGCATGGGTCTATTCCTCAATTCTATTCTGAATGCTAAACATCCATGAGTTTAGTTGTAATCTAGAAATGTATGATTATAATTTTTGAAAGTGCAAAATGATAGAAATGTCAGTCATCAGGCATGTTAGATAAGGAGAATATTACTTTTGAGGTAATTTCCTTTTTTCAAAGAACGTGGGTGTTATAGACTGAATTGTGTCTCCATATATTGAAACTCTAATCCCCAATATAATGAGGTTTGGAGATAAAGTCTTTAGGGAGTCAATTAAGGTGAAACAAGGTCGTAAGGGTGGAGCCCTAATACAATAGGATTGGCATCCTTATAAGAAGAGGGAAAGACATCAGAGAAGGCTCTTCCGGCTATGCACATTGGAAAGGCCATGTGAGGACACAGCAAGAAGGCTGTTTCTGCAAGCCAGGAAGAGAACTCTCAGGAGAAACAACCATGATAGCACCTCGATCTTGGACTTCTGGCCTCCAGAACTGTATGAAAATAAATTTCCGTTGTTTAAGCCACCCATTCTGTGGTATTTTGTTGTAGCCTGAGTAGACAAGTACAGTGGGATTTGAGAAAGTCTTAAGAAGTTTGAATTTGGAAAACTTGAGTCCCTATTGTATATGCTTGCGAATCCTTACTTCCACTAAATGTAACACTGCAATAAAGAGGAAAAACATCTTATACCAGTTGCTTTTAATGATAGTAGTTTTGTTGTTTCATATCTCTGACAGCATTTAAATGATCCAGGACCAGCCCTTCAGGAATAAAAGGGGCAGGTGTTGCTTTCTAGAGAAACTTGTAGCCTGATGAACACAAATGCATTATTATTCCTAGAGGACATGTGTATAGCTTAATGAAAGCAGATTAGTTAGTAGAATCACCCCTGTAAAGAATCAAAATGATTTTTGAGGTTGTAACATCAAAAGACAGAGATGGATTGATATTTAAGTGATATATCAGGTACAATGAAAAACTACGAGTCACTTTAAAAATGAATATCTAAAGTTGCTGAGAGCTTATCATGTAAAAGAGTAGACAGTACATAAGAAATTTCAAATTAAAGCAGAATATTGTAAATAATATAAGAATGAACTGCTGATGAGAAAAATTAACTTCTGTTAGGGGCTATGAAGACCATTCTTAAAAAAGGATGTATAGAATGTGAACCTGTCTTGAAAAGTAGCACTTGAGAAAGCCGATCTGGCAAAGGGAGCATCATAAGCAAAGGAGAGAGCTTCTGCTAAGAAAAGGTAGAAAACAAATGCTGAGCCTGAAGAGACTGTGCTGGCTAGAGAAATGAGATGTTGGAGAACAAGAGGAGTGGTGAAGAGAAAACATTACAGAGTCTTTAAGAGCTATAGACAAACTTCATATTAATACATTTTTTGAAGCATTATGGAATCATACTAACACCTTTCTCCTAAATTAGAAGACACATTTTCCATAAAGCTCTACATTTATCTTTAAAACAATCTTTCCTGAGTATTTATGTATGAAGTGCCTACTAGCCACCTGGGGTGAAAAACCCCTGCACTCCAGGAGATCAGTTTTAATGAGGAGAAGTAGCTGAATAAGGAGACAATTAAAATTCAGCGTATGATTTATGAATGCAAAAACTACCTTTATGCAACGCTAGTCAAACAAGAAGTCACGCATTAATCCAATTCTGCCCAAATCACACACTGAAGAATACCAATCCAAACACAAGACTGAGTTATTGTAAATTGAGTACAGAATCAGGAGTCAAGAGCATTGGCCCTGCACAGGACTGTCTTCCTGGACAGAAGCTCAGAAGTGGGCCTGGCTTAAATTTACTTTCCACACAGTCTTGAAATACTTAATAAGTTTATCTGTGAATTTGAGTTTTGTAAGTGAAATCCAGTGGGACAATGAAACATATGTCAACGGCTTAGTCTCAGGTCAAGTGTGGTCTTACCTGCTACATACTTCCATTTGGGTTCTCTGGCTTCCTACTTCCCTGTCTCTGCCCAGCAACTACTGCCATCTTGGTCCAGTACAGGCACTCCTCCCTGAGTCCTCAAGCATGGGTCCCAGGCACCTGTGAAGATGTGCACTAGCCCCATGGCATCCCTGTGCTTGAGGGAGCATCACACTAAATACCAAATAGAAAGCACATGACAGGTCAAAAGACACCACGGAAGAAAAGAAGAAACTTTTTCCTACTTTTTGAATGGGGGGGGTCCTGCATTTTCATTTTGCACTGGGCCCCTTAGATTATGTAACCAGCCCTGGAATCCTGTAGCAGTGGTCGGCTCCAGCTGCGCAACTCTTGACAAGACACTTGGCCCCTCGAAAGTTAGTTTCCAAACCTGTAAAATAAGAATAATATTTCCTATCTCATTGGATTTGACTATTTTGGAGATAATTCACGCAAAGTGTTTGTCCCAGCACTTGACCCATTTTAAAGCTCTATACTACCAGGTGTTAACTATTAATATGTTATTTAACTCGACTCAGTCCCTCATGTGTCCTCTACACGCAGCCTAATACTTCAAAACAGCCAATCTCACAGGCAGCATGAAATGTGCATCCTGGTTCTGTTTTATAAGCTCATTAGACCTTCTTACAGTGTGCAGAAAAATATGTCCATGCTTGAGCTATAAAGTGAGGCTGGTAAAAAAGCTGAATCTAACAGATGTGTTTGTTAGAAGCGCAAAAATCTTCACAAACGCTAGATAAAAATTCGGAGCAAAATTGGTCGCTCAAGTGATCATTTCATAAAGGCTTTCACTCCCATTGAGACACGAAAAACAAGGTCCTTACACAGCTGGACCCACTCTGCGAACGAATATAAGAAAATTAGCATCTTGAAAAACTTCTAAACAAGGTAACGGCTTCTGGAGCGCCCTCTTTGCCACCGGCCCCCTACCTAGTTTCCATAGGAACGCGCAAATCAGACGGGGAGCACCCCACGCAGGAAGTTGTTATTCGTCACTTCCGTCCTTCACCTCAGAGTCGGTGTACCTTTTACTCGCGCTTCGGCTGAAGCAGTCGGCGGATGAATTTTGGGCCAACGAGGCCGCCGTTGGAGGGGCGCGGCAACGCACCAGCGTTCCGGCCGATGCAGTTCACGTGCGGGCAGCCGGGGAACTTCTTAGAGCTACCATGGACCAGCCGGGGACTTTGAACCTCAATAACGAGGTGAGCACCGGGGTCTAGAAACGTGTGGGACTGACCTTTAGGGCCCTCAGAACAGCTTTGCTGCGTCATTTTGAGGGGCCTGGGCGAGGCGGGAGTCAGGTGAGTTTTCCGGAACTCAGAGACTGACAACCGTAACTCCCCACCCCCACCCTCCTACCCCCTGGTTTCTAGGTGAAGTGTCTCTGGCCTTCAGTCCTCATGAGTTTTTATTTGTGGTACTTTGGGAAGATCATTTAATCTCTTTATTCAGTGTCCATCTGTAAAACGAAGCTCATGATAGTACCTTTCCCAACAAGGCTGGAGTGAGAATTAAATTAACTGGAGTACGTAGTGTTTGCACAGTGCCTGACAGTAAACTCTCAGTATATATTTCCTGCCTTTTGTTGACTGCAGAAAATGAAAGGGAGAGATTGAGAGCTGTAGCTTTTCCTAAGAAATTGTTCATCTTGAATGAGACCGTATCATTTATAAGGATGTACGCTCGCTCAGTACCTCATTTCTTCTTTCCGCTACTGTCCTATTTCTGTGCTTCCATTTACAGCAAAACTTTAATACTTGCTGTCCACAAGTTTTCATCTCTCCTTTTAAATCCAGTCTCATCAGACGTTTGCCCTCATCATCTCCACCATTACATGTCACCAGGTTACATTTCTGTCATTTTCTCCTTTCTGGTTTCTGCTTGTATTCAAGGAAGTCATAGTCATCAAAGACTTAAAGTAAGCTGGAAAAGCGGGAATCAAATGAGGACCTCACAACTACAGCAAAGGAAATTATTCGCCATTTTTATTCAGTGGATATATGAGTTTGCTGTGAGCAAGCCACTGTTCATATTACACAGTTCTGTAAGCAACCTGTTCTGAGGTAGGAAAGGTTAAGCACCGTTCATCAATGATACAGGATAATGCTCACAGAAAAAAGTTACATAGTGCAGAAAAGTTTCCAAAGAGGGCAAGATGAAATGAGTATACTTGTTCTTGGTCTTTAAGGGTCCTACACAGGATTGCATTCAGGAATTCAGTGATGGAGAAAGAAGGTGTTCTAACCAGAGGGACCAGTATAAGTGAGGAAAGAATGGGAGTGGGAATCCCCTTGGATTGTATAGTAGTAGATAACTCTCTACTGATGAGAACTTGTGGGATAAAATAGGAAATAAAGCTGAAATGTATTATTGCCTTATTACCAGGTTAGTAAGTCTGGGTTTCGCTTGACAGTGGAGAACAGGGTATACCGAAGAGGAGAACTCTTGAAGGTGTTTATATTGATAAACATATGTTAAGCTTGTGCTAGTTACAGAAAGCATTTGGTGGTTTATTTTTCCATTAGATTCCCTAGGAGGTATAAAAGATCTTAATCGGAGTGATGTCCTTGGAAATTCACTGGAAATACTAGTGAACTTCCTGTTCAATTTCGAAATTACTGTGAAAGGAGTGGTGACAGTCATTTACCCCACTCTTCACTTAAGGCTCTTTCTTTTTCCACTAGTTTCCAGGCCTCTTCAAAACAGTTAAAATTTGGCCTTTAGGAAGTCTTCACTAATTCACCGCAGTCTGGGCTAGGTGTCTATGCAACCAGGATGCTTTCTACTCTGAAAACACTTGTTTACCTGTTTCTCTTTTTTGGTGTGTATGTCTGTCACCTGCAACATATGTGGTCTGTAACTGTTCGCTGGATGATTGAATGAACTTATCCAATTAGGAAGTTTGTACATCCCACACTGAAGTAAACCTTACATGTTCTAATATGAAGGTAGAAAAAAAAGGATAGAAGAAAGTGGAGATGGTGGAAGAAAAGTGTTATAATTTAAAATTAATGGGAGAAACACTACTAAGGGAAAAACAGTTGTTTACATAAAAATTGAAAAACAAAGGGGGAAAAACGGGACAACCAATTAGAAAAAAAATCCAGCAGTATGACAGATAAATGGCTAATGTATTACTGTAAAATAGCTCATGGAACTTAAGAAAAGTCATCTCATAGAAAATTGGTAAAAGAAATGAATTAAAACTTCTTCGTGGAAGAAATATATATGAAAAAGAGTTTAAATTCACTGTTATCTTTCTATCTTTCCATTACTTTTCCATCATCACCCCATCTTAGTCCAAGTTATATCTCCCAGCAGAACTACTATCCTAGCCTCCCAGCTACTTTGACTTGTTTTCTCATCTCATCTCTCTAGTATAGCTGGAGTGCTCTCTTCAAAACAAATCTAATCATGTGTTTCCTTGCTTAGAACTGATTTGGTGGCTTCCTGTTGCTTTTGGTCAAGACCAATCTACACAAAGCCAGTCTCCACTGTTATACCACTACCCTCACCGCCCTCAGGCTGTGTACTTCAGCCACACTGGCTTTCCTCCACTATCTAGCATAGCCTTCTCCAGATCTTTTGCACTTGCTGTTCCTTTTACCCACAGCTCCTTTTCCTCTCAGTACATTTTATACTTCTACTTAGTCACTTTCTCAGGGAAATGCTTCTTGACTTTCATTTACTCCTTTTGTAAGCTTTTGTAGCACTATTTACTTCTTTTTAGCATGTGTAAGAATTGCTTAATGTGTGGGGCATGTGAATGTGAGAGAGATTTCTTATGCCCTCAACCTGACTAAATTTTCGCTCACCATCATATCCTCAGTGCCTGTCTGTTAAATGAGAAACTTGAGGCATCATTTTTATGATCCTTAATAACTTAAATTAGGTCTCCTTAACTGAGATTCAGGAATGAATTTCAGGGATCGTATAACTGCCTGAAATTATGTGTAATTTGTTGTATTTAGCCTGTCTCTGGGGGAGGGCGAAATATTTCATAGGTTTTATCACATTTGCAAAAATTTGTAAATCTCTGGTATTATCTTTGGAATATTGGTACTCATATCTGTGATTAATTTGATTGGAATCCTTTTTCCATAATTTTTAATTATAGTCTTTTCTTTTAAAAAGTTATGTGGCCAGCTAATTTACAGTATATTTAATTTCCCAAAATGTCTTTTGTGAAGATAAAAGCCAGCTTGCAGACACAACTATTATATTATGCTAACTTTCAATGTCTTCAGCTCTAATTCTGTTTTTTTAAATAATTTTCCAGGGCTAAAGGCTGACATTTATAACACACTTCCTGGCTCTAGGTTCTTAAAATACATGTATTCTTCTGAAATAATGTAAAATTCTACCTTTACTTTTTTTTAAAAATAAAGTATTACTTTTTACTTTATCTTATGATTATTTATTGCATATTTTATCTTCACAAGCACTCATGTGGACTCTGAAGAGAGAATATTTAATTGATTTATTATAGCAGCTTCCCTAATGTTTAACATAGTACCTTGTGTATAATAAGTACCATATACTTGCTGGGCAGGAAAAGTATGGCTAACTCAACTTGAATCACCTAATGTTAAGATGAGGGGGAGAAATCTGCTAAATGAAGACTTTTTTCTCCCTTTCCATTAGAACCAGAGAAGGGATGCACAATTGAAAACAACAGTAAGCATTTAATGAGTAAAGAATTTGGAAAACTAGAGTTGGGTTTCCTTCAGTCATTTGTTTCTTTAGGCAGCAGTGATATATAAAATCAGAATTAGGAGGTGAAACATTCTAATCTGGTACTCTAATTCCACAGTAGGGCCAAAGGCTTCTGTATGAAACTGACATTATTTTATTCTTGATAGCAAATTATTAAGAAGCTCATTAGAAAATTGCTTTCCATGTCCTGCAAGATAGTAAAGGTAGAAACTAAAATGCCAGAGAACAAAATGATTTGCCTTTACGTATTTGTAAAAGATAAGAATTGTGTTTGTACGTGCTTCTGAAGTTGCAAAGCTCCAGTTTCATAATTAAATATGTGATACTTTTTAATAATTCTTTACTGAAGTAGTAAACTAGGGTTCATCCTTCAGAAGAGAACCATTTTCTGTTTGGTTGTTAAACAATTCTGGGAAGTTTTGCTAGGTGGCAGCATATGCTCAAGTTGTAGATAATCACCAAGCACTCTAGAATTTTAAAATTGTTGCTCGTCAGAAATAAAAAGTATAATTCAGTAGTAAATTATCATCCAAATGGCCAAATTAGAAGTCCTCTGTATAAACCTGTAATTAATATTGTTAACTATGAAATAGTTCAAACATATGGAAAATGATAAAACAAATGTCCTTATAATCTGTTTTCTGTATTTAGCAAGTGTCAATATTTTGCCATATTGTAATGCTTAATTCCACCCAGCTTCTTTTACACCTTAGAAGTATTACTCATTCAGTGTGTTTTCTCATAGGTATTTTTTATAATTTTCATATTCATACCCAGTGTATAGTATTGTGTTGTATATTTTTACACTTTGCATGTGTGGTATCATACTGGATAAATGCAGTATCATATGTATAATTCAAAAAGTTATTTTTTTCACCCAACAGTGTTTATCCATAATACATGCAGATTTCCTGCATTGATCTAAAATGGTACATTGCTTATGCTTTATTTATATGCAATATTTTATCTCTTATGCAACATTTTGTAAAAATGCTGCATTGAATAGTCTTGTGCATAGCCTTTTGCTATAGCTGGAGGTATGTCTTCTGGACAGATTTCTAGAAGTAGAATTTTTGTTAGGTGTTGCCAGAGTTTCCTCCAGAAGGAGTATACCAATTTGCATTCCTACCAGCAATGTATGAGAGTGCCTGTTTCCTCACGGTCTCACAAACAGAATGTGTTGTCATATTGTTTTGTATTTGCCAGTCTGACAGGTGGGTAATGAATAAGCAGAAGTTTTAATATATTCTAAGAAACAGAGATACACTCAGATTTTTCTTAGCACTGCAGGCTTCTCTAGAGCAACTAGCTCTTAGAATAATTGTTTTCTAATAACCATGGGTTTTTGTTATAAGTTAATTCATATGTGTAGCAAAGTTAGTACATTACCAAAAGAGGTTGGCTAATTGGCTAGCAGATAGCCAACTACGACTCATTTCAAGGTAACATTTACGTTTACTTTTGTCTGTGAACCAAAGTTTGCTCTCAGCTTTGTAGATCAGAAACTTGCTATTGTTGTCACCCCAAAAGTATTCTCAAAAAAGTATTCTCTCAAAAGCAAATTCATATCAACCATAAACTTTTAAGAGACCATATACATAACAAAACTAGTTTATTGAGAAATATATCTAATGTGGCTACTAATGCTCACATTGTAAGACACATTCTTTTCCTGTCTACTGATCCACAGGAGCTACTTGAAGTACAGAGCCACAAAAAGGGTTTCAGGTGCATGATTCAGTGTTGGGCTGTGATACATCTGCCCCCATAATTGAGTTATTCCAGTACAAATTGGAGTTCCCAGGTCTTTGAGCTGGGGAACCTTTCTTTGGAATCTTCTTGATTCAGACACTGCCAGCTTTTGCTCTTTGTGGTTCCCTTTCCTGTGTTTTAAGTTGACTCTTGCCCATATGTTCACATGTTCTTTTCCCAGTCAGGTATATTAGCTTTTTATTTATTTATGGTTGTATTTTTGTACTGTCTACCTAAGAGTTGATCCAGGTTGCATTACTGTGTTCAGATTTCGCCAGGTTAACTGAGGGCATCTCTATGCCTAGGTTTTAGGCGACACCTCATTTTCAGTGCATGTATTTTGTGTGGGTGTGGATGTGTGTGTCTTACCTCTTTTTCTTGTCCTCTTATAGATTATTAAATGCATTCTTTTGCAGCTTGGAAGCACTCAGCTTGGGCTTATCAGTCTTGCTAATGATGACCTACAGAGTTTTGTCCTTCTATTTTTGACTTCAAACTCTTCCCTTCCACTTCTTTTTCATTTTGTCTCTTCTCTTTCAGCACATTTCATTATTCTGCCTGTTTTGTCCTTGCTTACTTTATTTCTCTTTCCTTCTTTTCCTCCTGAACAATATTATACTCTTTTCACATTTCTAACAATGACAGTTCTATTTGCTTTTGGTTGAAGAATTCACCAAAGCATGTTGCCCTTAAGCAGTACATTGGCCTTCTGGCAATACTGAGTGTTTTAGGCCTATTTGTTGACATCTGGGTTATCTGTCAACCAGCTTCATAATTCCTGGGTAACAAATGAATTGGCAACCTTTTAAATCCTAACTAAAAGGCTACTGGTAGCTGTTTGTCAGTTTTACAAAAATAAATTTAAATGCTTGGAGAAAGCTAGGTGTTTGGGGCAGGCAGTGTGAGGAAAATAAAAGTAATAGTTTCATTTTTACATGAAGTGAATATACTTATTTTTTTAGTATATTAAGCTTAACAAATACTGGAAAAGTTAATAAGCTAGAAAAGCATTTTTTGGCATTGGCATGAAACTAAATACATGAAGCATTCCCTTTGCTTTTCAGAATTCCCTTATGCAGTAATGACAAACATAGTACTTCTTAAATTGGAATTTTAAAATTGGAGTCTAGCTTTCCCAAGATTGAAATGTAACTGAGGACCAGTTCTGCCCACTGCAATTTATTAATCAAGTTTGGTTAAGAGCAGTTAGCAAATAGTATATAATCATGTCATGCACCTACAGGTTACAGCAATTAGAAATATTTGTTACTATATTTTAATGCATAATTTATTACTTGCTATTTATTTTATGAATGACTTAACTTTCAAAAAATGTATCATAACCCCCTATTATGCCGCTTATGAAATGTAGCAATTCATTTTTCCACTTAAACCTTGTCTAAATGGCTTTTGTTTATGCAAGTATGATTTTTTTCCTAAGTAGATCTAACTTTGAAACAAATTTCAAAGAGGTTAACATATCTAGTGGAAATCTGATTACTCTACATTCTGTTATTATATTACTCTTTTGAAACAGTGAATGAACAAGTGAGTATTGCTCCCTTTCTGGTCATTTGCTTAACAAATATTTATTGAACACACTTATTGTATGCCATCTACTATGCTGGGTGTTAAGATGCAATGTTGAATAAAACCAGATATTTGACCTTCGTGGAGTTTATAACCTAGTGGGAGAAAGACACATTAAGCATAATCAGATTAAAAGTAAAATATTAAACTTAAAATAAGTGTCATGATAATTCTAGAAGCACTTTTTGACCCCTGAGGGAGGCCAGGAGACACTTTATTGAGAAATGACAGTTGGGCCAAAATCAGAAAGATAAGATGTTAAGCTAACATGGAGAGAAAGCAGTCCTATCAGAGAAAACAGCAGGTGTAAAGATTTGGTGGTAGTTATAAGCATGGTGAGGATGGAGTAAAAGATGGCCCATGTGGCCATTCTAAGAGCAATTGGATCTAAGTGTTAAAAAATGTATTCTGATTGAGTTGTGGGTAACTGATTGGAGAAGGGCAGGAATGGATATTGAGAAAACAGTTGCCAGTAACTCAGCCAAGAGAGCCAAGAAGTCAAGATAGAAGAAAAATGGTACAATTTGAGAGGTAATTAGGAAATAAAATTATCAGGACTTGATAATAGATTCATTGTGAGGGATTTAGAAAAGAAAGCTACCTATAATGAGCCTAGGTTTATAACTGAAAGGATTGTTCTATTCCCTTAAATATGAAACACCAAAAAAGGGATCCAGTTGGGAGTGAAGAACGTGGGTTCAGGTGTGAGTTGGAGGTGATTTTTTAAGCATACTTGAAATGTCAAGTAGGTAGTTACACATTTAGGTCTGGAGCTAAAGTGGAGATCTCATGTAAAGGTAGGAATTTTCAAGTCATCTTTGTTTAGGTGGCAAATTAAAACTGTATACACACATAAGATCACTTAGGGCTAAAAAGTATATCTTGAAAAGAAGAGCTGGCCTAATCAGTTCAAGACTGATTAGAGGTGGATGTGCCTTCATAGAAGACCAAAGTGAAGTAGCTAGAGAAAAAGCAGGAAAACCAGGATAGTATTCTGTTATGGAAACCAAAAGGAGAGTATTTCAAGAAGGAGAAAGTGTTCAGCAGTATCAAATGCTGCTGAGACTTCAAGCAAAATGAAGTCTGAAAAATTCTTGTTGGATTCAGGGACTTGTAGACATCATTGGTGACTTCTAGAAATCATTTTGACAGCTTTCAGTAGACTGATGGGAATTTTTATGTGGCATGCAGATAAGGAGATGGTGAGTTTGAACATCTCCAAAAGCTTGACTCTGGGGCAGTTGAGAGAGGGTGCTTCTAGTGAACTTTGTACTGAGATGTTTTGTTTGTCTTTTCTTTAATGAAAATGACTCAAACATGATTAAAGATTAGTGGAAAACATCCATTTAAGAGATTGACAATGCTAGAGTAAATGGATAGTTTGTAGTAAGGGTTATAGGAAGGCAGAAGAGGATGGGATCCAAAATACAGTTAAAAGATTAACCTCAGAAAAGTTCAGGGATATTTCTTATATTGTAACTTTATTAATAGAGGAGGATGGGTGATGCAAGTAAATTTACATTCATAGTAGTAGAAAGACGATGTTTCCCATCTGATGTTTATTTTCTCCATGAAATTGAAAAAGAGAGAAGAGAAAGGTTAGATGTTTTAGGAAAGCAGACACAGATTTAAAATAGTCATTATAAAGTGAATTGACCAAAATATATATGTATAATAGTATTGCTAGGAAGTGTAAGGACCCATTTGAGGTTAGTTATGATGAATATCTAGTAGATAGAATGCCTCAGATATTTCCTGGCTCTTGGGGTACTGTGATAAAAGAACTCAGAATGTTGTTTTTATCCAGGGTTCACTAGAGGGATTGCTAACCAGAGGGATGAGTTTAAGGTATTGGCAGGTGTTGATTATGTACCTAAACTGGATAAGAGAAGGAAAATTAAAAAGAAAAGGACTAATCATTTGAGAGAATGTATAGGGGTCAGTGAACTAGTGGTTCCAGTAAACTCGAAGACCATTATGGTGGGTGGGGTTGAACAAGCAAGCTGAAAGAAGTTGTGATCTCAGTGCAGAGTATTTGAATTGATGGTTTTAGAAATGGAATAGTTATGAGCAATGACTAGAACTACATGTGACCATGAAAGTGGGTGGCTATGATAGAATAGATTAGGTCATTAGAAAGGAGGAAGTCAAGAAGTGAGGATATAATATTGGGGTGGGTTATTCAAGTAGACACCTACATCACCCAGAATAATGGCAAAACTTAGGGTGGAGAGAAATTGTAAGTTGGTTGCCAATATTGTCAATGATAAGGGGGTGAAAGATATTAATGAAGGGTAAGAGGTAACAGCTAAATACAAGAGCCTTGTAAAAACAGAATGATGGTGATACTGTTATTTTGGCAAGAGGAATTTGAGGATTATGTGTGCTAAGCACTCTTGCCAGGCACAGAAAACATGTAAATATTGCAAGGCCCCTACCCTTCAGGAGATTTTAGACAGTAGAAAAAGACAGCCTCATGAGCAGTTAGTGACAGTACAGTGGTAGGTGCTACCTACAGGTGTAGTGGGAACTCCAAGGATGGAATGGTTATCTAACTGAAGAAGTCATTGAAGGTTTCACCGGAGCGATTATCTCTGAACTGAATTTCATGTAGTTCCTGAAGTGGAGGAGGGGTGAAGGATATTACAGGAGGAATTATAAGATGTATGCCTCGTAACAGTGATAGATAAAAGGTAAACTCAATAGCATCCCATTGCACTAAGTACTATTATAACATGTGGTTCTTTATCATTGGAATATTTGTATCTCTTGGCCAATAATTCTGTTTTTTTGTTCTTAGACCTCAGCATTGTTCTGTAATGGGGCGATTTAAAGTGTGTGTGTGTGTGTGTGTGTGTGCGCGTGCGTGCGTGTGCACGCGCGCATCTGCGTGTGTGCCCTTGTGTTTTTTGAGTTATGCTTGAAATAATTTGTTACTGAATATAAATAAAAGGGGTGTGCTAAAAACAAGTAAAATAAAGTCACTTTCATGCATTTGCTTTTGTTAATACAAATGCCCATTCAGTAAATTAAATTCCTACAATTACGGGTGAAGCTTTGTTTTAAACCACAAGGATTCAAAGATAAATGTGGTGGTCTCTGATGTCAGGGAGCTCACAATTTATTATGTTCCAAGCCCAACAAGATATAAGTGTAATTTAAAATACTAGCCACTGGGAATGCTGTGATTTTTTTTTTTTTAATAAGTTGTTTCTCCTAAATCCTCAGACACATATTTAGAATGTTGATTTCTTATTCCTTCACTGTTTATGGAAGAAGTTTGATTTCATCAAACTATGAATATAGTTAAATAAAGCTTTGATTAAAGTGGTAGACTTATTCTATAATATTGATACTCAAAATAAGGTATGTTTCTTCTTGAATTAAGAATCTCTCTAATTTTGGCTTTATTCCTTGAAGGTTGTGAAGATGAGAAAAGAAGTGAAGAGAATCCGAGTTTTGGTTATCCGAAAACTTGTCAGGAGTGTTGGCAGACTGAAGTCAAAAAAGTTAGTCATTTAAAGTCATGGTCCTATGACTAATAAAATGTCAAAAGTTGTCTTTATTCAGTATTTACAAACTTTGAGGGTAGGACCTAGAGGAGTAATTAAATGTCTTACTCATACAGCACTTTGTTTTATATGTAGATGGGATCTGAGTGAGAGAAAATGTGCTCTGTCAGCATGTCCTTACATAGTTTGGACCATATTCGATTAAAATATATGATAAATTCTGTTTTCTCAAAACTCTTCTTGTGGCTTTTTCAAAGTGAAAATCCTTTGGGGTTATTCATGTATTTTATGTTATTAGTAGTTATTTTTTTAAGATGTTGATATAGTTTAACAAATCAAGTGATACCTTTAATCAGTTATAAAGATTTCATATCACCTTATTCCTTGAATTGATAATTAATTTGAAATCTTTAGGACCTTTTGGAAGTGTTTATCAAAACATTGTGTTCCATTTAATTTTTTTGAAAAAATAATGTTTTGTATTTTTGGTATCATTAGTATTAGAGAAAAAGTATGTTATTTATAGTTCTTATGCTTTAAGCATGAGTACTTACAAAGTCTTCAAATGTGTTTTGTTTCTGATTAATTTCTTGTTTTTTCTTTTGTAAATGTTTCATAAGATAGCCGTTCTCTCTGATATAATCGTGTATTTAACATCTTTATGTATTTATTTAATTCCAGAGAACAGTTTTCATTTAATAAAATTATATCCAACCTTGTAGCTTATGAAACTTAACTGTAGCTTATAAAACTTACATGAAATACAATGTGCTATTAATCAATTGATTAGAAAGTATTATTTGGCTTTCCCATTAAGGAATTAGAAGGCAAACTGTCTATCAGTGGTAATAGTCATAATATAATACCTGGACAGTGCTTATTTTTGCCAAAAGCTTGGGTTTGTTGATGGAATTGGGGTATGTGTCGGATGCGGGAGAGGGCAGTGCAGGATAACAGAATGTTTGTTACTTAGAGAGTTATTAAGCTCTTCTAAAAGAAATGGAGAGACTTTTCATTATGATACTAGTCTAAAATAAATGGTTTTTCTGGCCACATATTATAATGTGTCTTTTGCAGGGGTACCGAAGATGCACTGTTGAAAAACCAAAGACGAGCACAACGATTGCTCGAAGAAATTCATGCCATGAAGGTAAGAAATTGTGTGGATGTGTATGTATGTGTGTTTCCATGTCTCCTGTCAGCCTGCATTCTGTGTGTGTTTGGTGTTACTTATTTGAATATAATTGTGAGTTGACCAAGACTTATTTGTGTGGGTCTGTTTGGTGAAGAATGTAGCATGTTTAGAAAATTGTAATATGTTTGTTTGCATTATTCTATGTTTTTTACTGAAGTTCTTAAAGTACTAGACTAATTTGAGTCAAAACTATGCCAAACTAAACTCATCTATGTTTAATAATGCTTCATACCTAAGATTTTTATTTTTACTGTAACTTTAGGCATGAAGTCTGAGTTAAGATCAAATCTAAGTTAAGTTCATGCTGTTTGGTAATGTGGATGGTGATATTGGTGGCTGACATCATGCTTTGCCTATTGCCAACTCAATAAATTTTTGTGTGGTGGTGTCAGCATTTTATTCAGCTCTGTAGTAACTTGAAATAAAATTAGTATTGGACCAAAATGATCCATATTTTTGTTTTATTTCAGCCAAACTCTTCACTAGCATAATTTTTAGGTCTTCTCTCTCTTCTTACTTTGTGGAAACTTTCATTTACCAAATGACATACTATTAAATGTCTGGGAGACTGTTTTATTGCAGTACTGAAAAACAACATTTGGTACCAGCAATTACCTTAATTGCAGGGTCATTTTGCATGTATGTTTGACTATTACATTTTGGTAGAACTTCTAAGTTTTGAGATAGATAAAAGAGCAAGAGAAATCTCTAACAATATTTTAATTGAGTTAGATTATCAAAGCTTCTCACAATTTTTTCCTTTTGAAGGATGATAAAGTGTCCTATAAGACAGAGTTATCATAGTTAATCTGAATAGAAACCGATGTAGGACATGATTCTTTGGTGTGAGGTATGGTTTTTGTGGGGGGTTTTAAAGTTTATTTTCACAGGACTGTAAAATTCATGGAATCCATTTGATATCTCATAAGTTTTAATACCCTTGTTGTCCAGTCATTCATTCAAAATACTCTGTATTTGACTCTTAATTATTATTTGTATCACTTTGTATTACACATCATTTAGACTTTTTCTTTTTTTTCCATAAAATTCCTGTGAGAAATAAAATATTTAGAGATTTTTGTTTTTGAGGATAACACTAAGGTAGGAAGTTATGGTTTATGCCGTTGTTTTTCACTTTCTCTTAACCAAGCTCCTTACTAAATTACATTCCTTACCTAAATTTTTCCCTGTAATTTCTTCTGAATAGTCATTTTTGTAGTCCTAAATTATTCAGAGGCTTTGAGCTACCATATAATTGCTGATTTTATTTTACCATGGAAAGGATGGCTTATAATATAATAAGCCTATGTACAGTATATCAGGAGTTTGGGAAGAAAAGGTATTCATTAATCTTTAAAATACTTCCCTTCCATAACTCTCAATAAGGAATTTAATTTAGTTAATTAGAAAGAAAAGTTGTCCTATTTTATCTATATGTGAAACTTATTTTCTGTAATTCTTAAACCTCATCAGCAGTAGAAAATCAGACTCAGTGATAATTAAAGTTCATAGGTTTACAAGATTACTATGTCATGATCATTGTTTTTGTTTGTTTTGTTTCTGTTTTTCCTTGTGTTTATAAAAGACCACTATGGAACTGTTGCCTCATATAAAGCTAAAATTCCTAGCCTGGTATAGTCCTTGAATTCATAAAATTAATAGTATATATATTCCTTGAGTTATTGTCAGTGGTTAGCGTGGTTTATTTGGATACTCTGCCTTCAACTCCTTTTGTAATGGTATTTAAAAACTGGATTAAATCTAAGTATAAAAACCAGAAAAAGAGTAAGTCTATATGTTTGCTTTCCTTACATGTCAAATTTCATTCTTCATCCGTGGTTCTTTTACAAAATTGGTCTACTTTTCTAAAAGAAGCAAGTACATAAAGCACTTTTTTAAATTGAAAGGTCATTTGTAATTTCTTAAGGGAGTGTTTATTGTGTACATGGGAGTATCAAAGAAATAGTCACAAAACAGAAAGCTCACAGTCTCAATTAAATTTGGAGAAAAACCTCTTCTTACTCATTTTTCCAAATGAATTTTTTCCTTGGCTTATATACCATTACATTTTTAGTCTTGTTCATGACATACTGTCCTATACTTGCTTTATATGATAATAGGGTATTTTGTTGCAAGAAGACTTCCTTAAGAAGAAAACCTGATATATTTTTAGAAATGGGAGTTTGTTTTTTCTGGCCAAGGGAAAAAAAATGGCCCGATCTTTATGATACTATAAAATGAAAGATTCCAGTTTTATAGACTGTAATGTATAAATACGAAAGAAATCTTTGCTACCTTTTCTAATAGTATTCACACTTTTAACTTTGATACTAGTATATACCCTGCCTTTTGAAACAGTTCCTTTTTCTTTGGATATTAAAGTAGCTTATTGACTTTTACAGATCCCTAAGTTATTTAGCTAGAGAAAGAGATGGTAAAATTAAAGCATACAGTGAAATTAATCAAAATGTCCAAGAAATCTTTTTCTCAACAATAAAGGTAATATAACTAGCTTTTATTATTTACTACGTGCCAGGTACTATATTGTATGTTTTATATTCACTGTCTCATGAAATAGATATTATTATCCCTATCTTACAGAATAGGAAACTGAGGCTTAGAGAAGTTCAGCAGCTTGTTCAAAGTCAAATGGTTGTTAGGTGGTGAACTAACTGTAACTAATTATAAAGCTGATACTGTTAGCTATTTCACGGTGCTGCTTCATTAAGATGAGAACTTCTGAAATATATCTAGTCTCTACTTTCTTAAAGATTGGATTAAGTAATATAATAAGCGTGAAACTTGCCCACTAGGAAAAAAAGGCCCAAAGATGTGTAACAAGTTTTCAGATTCTTTAATTCCTTACAGCTAAATATACCCAGTTACCTCTTTTTTGTTTTTTTTTTACTTTGTCCTCTCTGAGGCCATTAATTTTCCTTATGCTGAATATTCCTATGCAGTGATAAGTTGTATATCATGTGAGATCTTGCTCTGCCTGCTACCTTTTACTTCTCTATTTTAAACCTCTTTCACCTTTTGTTGCATTTTTTTTTCTATTTTTACATCTTCTACTCTCTATTATTAAAAGCATCCTTTGAGCTTTATCAGCTGTTAGGATTGCCTTATCTCATGCTCCATCATGGCCTGTTTCTAAATGGTTGTCATTAGTGGATCACAGATAGGAAAATGGTGTAGATTATGATCTTTAGAAGCATTATATAAAATAAAGTAAAGTAATACATTATCAAAATAATATAACTACAGTTGACCCTTGAACACATGGGGTTTGGGGCTCTGACCCTCTGTACAGTTGAAAATCTGGGTAATAGTTGGGTATAAATTAGTGTGGGACCTCAGTATCTGTGGTTCTGCATCTGCAGATTCAACCAACCTTGGATTGTGTAGTACTATTGTATTTACTCTTGAAAAAAATCCTCGTGTATGTGGACTCATGCAGTTCAAACCCATTTTGTTCAAGGGTCGACTCTATATCATATCATTTGAACTTCACAACTCTAAAGTAGGCAAAGTCTTAACTTAAAGGACATATTTAGACGTGTTCTAGACTGCACACACCCCTTGGTTGCATGTTTGTCATATATAGTCATATATTAATTAGAATTTTATGGTATTTCAGGTTATATATGCTTTTCAAAAATTTATTGAGATTTTTCTCTGTAATTTCACATACTATGATTTTGTTAAGTTTTTTCCATTATGAATGCTTAAAAAGAAATTTGCCACAGGGTAAAAGATGCCTTATTTGTCCTGAAAGTATACTGTGTTAATTATTTGTGTCAAATTAACATTTAATTCACTTATTCTACTAAAGTAATAGTATTAATACTATTGTTATTCTAAGATTGTAATTATTTTTGATAGTTTCATCTTTTATTTGTAAGCCAATCCAAAGAATCATATCATCAACTCAGACTCATATATTAGAGATCTTACCTAGAATCCAGCTTTACTAATAGTTTCAAAGATAGATGCAATCAGAAGGCATAGGTGAACATAGGAGAGATTTAGGACTCTCCATGATTCCATAGGTCCTTCCTTTCTGCATCAGACATGTACTTTCTGGCACAGAGTAGATGAGATCTTTAAATGAGGAAGTTTAGGTATTACCTAATAGCAGCGAGCATTTAGATTTTGAAACTTATGCATTCTGTACCCCAAGGTTGTGTAGCTTACATGATATTCTCCAATGTGCTATCCCTCATAAATTCATAGATTCCGGGTTAGTTTACTGTAAGCATCCTTAACAACAGGACATCCCACTGAGAGCATTCATTAGATAAGGACTTTCCTCCTAACAAAAATCATTAGCATAATTACCAGGAGAACCAGTTATCGGCATATTAACAAGTAGATTAAACTCCATCACTTACTTTTCCCTCAGTTTCTTCCTGGTAAGGGACATGAATAGATCCCAAGACAGCTGTTTTAATTCTTCCCCTCTCTGATTTATAATAGTATGCCTTTTGACATTTTTTCCTTTTGTTTGTATTTCCCTCTAACTTTTTGGAATATATTTCAAACCTATAGAAAAATTGTAATGTTACAGTACAGTAATAATACATTGTATCACATACATGTTTGTCCCTTTACTGGTAATGGTGAGTTCCAGTTACTTGGTTTAGATGTTGTCTGCCCGATTCCTCCCTTTTAAAGTTACCTTTTTCTGTTTGCATTTGTTAAGTAATCTGTGAGATGATAACTTTGAGACTATGTGAATATCCTGTGGTCTTTTCACCCAGTGACTGATGTTCTTTGCCTCAATCAGTTAACAGTTTTTTATTGTTTCTGTTTCTCTGCTGGGATTTTTTATTTCTCTGATAAGATTTTAATCCATTGAGAGGAATTTTTTTTTTTTAATATCATGGAGGATAGTGATAATAGCCATTTGTGCTTGTGGAGAAGAAAAGATATTTCTTTTTCTTGGTTCTTCATCTGCTGGGTAATTTTGTTTGTTTTTTTGTTTGGGGCCATGCCGCGCAGCATGCGGGATCTTAATTATTCCTCAACTAGAGATCAAACCTGTGCCCCCTGCACTGGAAACACTGAATCCTAACCACTGGACTGCCAGGGAATTCCCATATGCTGGGTGATTTTGAATTGTGCTCTGGACATTATGAAGATTAAGCAGAGATTCTGTGTTTGGTTATTTTTCTCCAGTGAGTGGTGGCTTTATCAGTTAACTTTTGCAATAGGCTTTAATTTCAGTGTTTCTTGGACACCACCTCTAGCCTCAGTTCAGATCTTTTGCCTTTTAGTGAGATGCTTTGAATCTGTTCCTCGGATGAGTTATTTAAGTTTAGGGATTCCTTGTGTGGTTCTTTCCCTGCTGGGTTTCCCCTGCTCTCTAAGTGGATAATGTACCCAGGCTTCACTGTTCCATGTGTTCCTCAGCCACTGCTCCTGAACCATGCAGACTGCAGTTAGTCTTAGGTTGCACTCTGCAGAGATGATGTCTTATTTATATAGCTTCCCATCTTTACCCTAGTTTGTTTAGACTCTACATCAGAGCCTGTCTTCTTTCATTTACTCTGCTTTACCTTCAGGTAGGTTTTTTTGTACTGTGTCCAGGTTTCATGTTTTGCTTTATTTTGTTTTTTTGGAGGAAGGGTTAATCATATTATCTGTTAGTACCTTAGTCTGTTATACCCAGAAATGGAAGTAGCGAAAGTTAAAAGTAATTGTAAATAGCTGAAAAAGAGGACTGAGCACCCACAACACTGACACTGTAAATTTAGGTCTTAGAGAGATGGAATAAGTAAAAGAGACTGAGAAAGTGTAGGCAGACAAAGAGAACCAAGAGAGTATGGTATCTAGGAAACCAAGTGAAGAGACTATTTCAAGAGAACAGAGTGATGAATTAGGTGTTTACGTTGATATTGTTGTTCTTGTTTTCAAAATTAGCAATATTATTTTTAAAGTGTAAGCTCATTTATTAGATCCTAATTATTGATGAATTTTTCAAGTTGTTGTTCTTCTGTGGTCTAGAATACTTTGCAGAACTGTGCTGATAGAATTAGAAAGGGTTTTGTTCTTGCTCATGTGATCCTAAGCATGCCTTCTCTCCTCCTTCCCCTTCCCTGTCCTATTTCTTTCTGTTAAAGTATATTTAAATCTCAAAAGTCTGAAATTGTTTCCACATTCATATTTTCTTCCTTTCGTCTGAAACCTAAAAGCTGCAAACACTGTTCCAAGTATGGAAGAGGCATAATGTTTCTCTTTCTTGTTTGCTTCCCCATACTCATTGAGCATACCCACATTATGGTCTTTTATAGCTTCAAGATCAGCACTATATAACCTATAATTCTCTTTTATATATCTGTACTTTTAATTTAGAGTATTTTTCTCTAATGCATTATAGAAATCAAGTAATAAAGAATTTCTTTAAACCTTTAGGGTAACTTTAAA
The DNA here is from genome assembly GCF_039906515.1 of Pseudorca crassidens. Classification (NCBI taxonomy): domain Eukaryota; kingdom Metazoa; phylum Chordata; class Mammalia; order Artiodactyla; family Delphinidae; genus Pseudorca; species Pseudorca crassidens. The sequence goes on from NC_090298.1 coordinate 100,536,840, forward strand.
GACCCTCAATAAAAATTTTCAACTTAGGGTAGTACGTTTTGTTTGTTGGTTTTAATGTTAATTATCAGAAACAGAAGAATGAATAGGCTCTCCATTTTATAGCCAGCTTAGCCGGTGCTCTAAGAGCGGTTAACTTCTAATTCAGTTTTCTTTAAGGGAGAACTTTTATTGCCTCTGAAGGCAAAGCAAGATGCCCTGATTTAATATCCTTCTGTACTCAACTTGTGACATTTGAAATGATAAACAGGAAGTCATAGTGGTGTTTGAAAAGGGCAAGGGGTCAGTATATACCGCTCTCTTCACACTCACGCAACAGTGTTTAGAAACAGATCATCACATTGGAATTCTAGTTTGCTTTCCTGGCATGTGGTTTCTGCAGCTTTAAGCCAGTATTTTGAATAGCTCATAATCCTAAAATCCTTAGCAGTGTTGTATTTTTAATGTGTAGGGGTCACGATTTTCATTGTAAGCTGTGTTGATATAAAGATGTTATATCAAGTCTATGGTGGCCTTAAAACATTTTGTCTTTTAAATAAGAGCAGTGGTAGCAAATAAAAGTGGTATCCATTCTCTGCTTTTTAACCTTATTGCTTCTATTTGAAAACAAAGGAAAAGGTACAGGTCCTTGTTGGTAAAAGTGATGAAGTGCTCTTACCATTTACTGAGTCATTATATACATTTAATTTTAAAATAAAAAACTGACTTTGGAATTGCTTCAGTCCAGATAAGCCTAGTTCAAAGGCTACTGAGTGTGTAAACAGGATTTAGGGGTAGGAAGGAAGGAGTATCACATGAGCCTTTTTTCCAAAATTTTTTTTTCTTATTTCTGTTTGTTTTGATTTGATTTTTTAAGTTTTGTAATTTTGGAAATTTGAACTTACAATCTTGGCAGGACATTCCTACTAACTGTGAAAGTATCCAAAGCCCTTTTCAACTTTCAATTTTAAAAAATTTGGACAACTAATACTACTATCCTAATTCCAATATGGAATAATGTGGTGATTAAGAAAAGGGGCAAATATTACAACACATTTTGTTGGAAACACACAGTGGGAGACAAAGGGCCCCAAAGAAAAGCAGCAATAAGAATAGTAAATAACTTTTTTTAAATGGGATTTTCTTTTTATTCAACTGCGATATCACCTGAATTTGGGGTTAAATGGAGATAGATTATTTTTAAACATGTACACTCCTTAATTTGAACATATGTTTTATGTTGTTAGATTTCTGTTGTAATGGAAACTCTGTATTCTTTATGTTTTATGTTATGAACATAAACATTCTATATGTTAGAATAACTCATGTTAGTGTTTTGTTACTCAGTTAGTATTTTGTGACGAGAAAAACTCAGTAAATGTTCTGTTTTTTTCTTGGCTGTGAAGAATTTTATTTTTTTCTCTACCTGCCACTACATTATATAAACTATGTAGTCTTCTAAGAAATAAAAATAATCCCAAGGGTAGTGATTGCTCCAATTAAAAGTGCTTTTTTAGCAATTTACATTGAAAATGTGTAGTTCTTTTATTCTCCCCTTCTATAAGAACTAAACTCTTTACAAGGCATATTAATTTTATGTATGGGTGAGGTAGGGAGAGAAATTCTCACTTTTTTAATTCTTGATTTTTGTTGAAACTCAGTATGTTAAAGTAGAACTTATGAGTTTTGGTGGTAGTCAATCAGTAACTACAGTTATTCTTCTGTTCATCACAATCTAAGATAGCCTCCTAGTTTATTAATGATCATATATCTTCTAAGACTCATAAAATTTGCAACCAAAAATGAAAAATGTACAAATAAAAAGATGATTAAGAATTTACAGTACAGCTATTATAAATTATATCATATACTCAGGTTAGTTAAATACGTTTTAAATTAGAACCTATTATGTATGTAGATTAATAGGTTTCTGCTGTCAGGGAACATACTGTTCTGTGGGAAACAAGTGTATGAGTCTCTGTATGATATATACCATACCGTGTTACAATCAAAGATTTGTAGGAACCTAGAGAAGGGATCAATTTATTTCATTACTTACAGAATTTAGGGAGGATCTTACAGAATGTGTGGCACTGAGTTGGAACTTGAAGAATAAGTATGATTCTGTTTTAGAAAAGGTAGTCTAGGTAAATAGAGCACAAGAACAGAGCATATAGGTCTGCAAGTACATTGTGTGATTTGGAAGGGCTGCTTAGGACTCTTTGGCTATTATAGTATTCATTTAGCACGTTGAACTGTAATTATTTCTTTATATGACTTTTTTACGGATAGAATATTTCTGTCTCCAGTGCTTAGTGCACTAATTGACATAAAACACATTCAGCAAGTATTTCATTAATGAATTAATGTTGTGGCTGGAATATAGATTGAGAGGAAGAACAAATAGCTGAAGATAGTGGCTAGATGTGATTACAACTGAAAGCCTTTTGGGAAATGTGGGTAATCAAAGGTTTTTGAATAATCATATGTGTTTTCTAGAAAGAGAAATTTGGAGGAGAGTGGAAGATTGATTAAAAGGAAACAAGATTGGAGGTGAGATCCCTGATTAGAAAGCAATTACTGGCTTAATTTTTTCATTCATTAAGGAGACATTTATCAAGGTTATCTTTATGGAAGCTAATATGCTATGTGATTCATTGATCCTGCTCTGCAAAAATCATATACTATCAGAGAAAGGAGCTGGTATGCACAGTTTTAAAAACTGGGTAAGTTATGATAGGGTCTTTGAAAATCTTAAAAGAGCAAAAGGTTGCTTCTAGCTAGTAATTAGGGAAGGTTTCTTGGAAAAGTTTAATAAAAAATTTTAATTTTTAAAATTTAAATTTTACTGATTTATCAAATTGATATGATTTCCTTGATAGTATTTAATTGAATCCCAATTATATAGCAAGGATACTGTGTCATGTAACAACTTTACTTCCCAGACTTAAATATTATTTATAGCACTAGGAAGCTCAATTTCAGATATAAGAACACTGCTCATAAATAACTTAATAATAATTTCAGTTTTTATTGAGCACCTACTCTATGTCACGTTCTTTGCTACAGCCTACACATATGATCTCTAATCTTCATAGTGGCTCTTCGCGGTTCCTAATTAGCCCCGTTTTACTGAAGTGGAAACTGGGGATTTAAGCGTTAATTGCCTTGCTCAGAGTTACACTACTAGAGCATGGCAAAGCCAGGATTCAGTCCAAATCTATCTGAATCAATAACCCATGTTCTTAACACTCTACTAACCTAACCTCTCTTAAGAATTAAGTGCATAATTTTATCAAGAATAATTAGGTGTGATCAGTGTGCTTTTGCATTGTGCTTTTAATGATCACTATTAATTGAAAAGTGAAAACAATAGTGAAATAATATATCATCATTGCCCCTTTTGGAAAAAAATAGGATTTATTATTAATTTGATATAATTAGAATAGTTGGGCCTCCCTAAAGATACAGTGTCTTGTTATCCATAAAGGATTTTGTGTGTGCATTTAACATTTAGAAATAACATCTGGAAGCTAAATACCAAAATAATCAATTCCCTTGGGACTGTGCATTGGTAACTGATTATATTTCAAAACATTTTTTTTCCTTACTCAGTTTGGCACTATATTTTAAAAACATTTGAATGTAACATTCTAGAATTACTTGATGCAGGTTCTTTAAATTATTAACACATAGAAATATATTTAAGAAATAAGTATGTATTTTATTATCATATATGCCCTTGAAAAAGATTACTGAAAACTTGAAGGTTCTAGAGAAGATACTTTGAAGGAATTAGAACTTATAATAACAAATAGTTTGACTTTCTTGAGACTTTGAATGATTGTTCCTTATTCTTTCAGTTAAAGACTGCTCTCTTTTAACACATACCTATACCCTTTAGAGTACCTCCCTATATCTTAGTCATAATTCTAAAATTAAAGGGAAAATCTGCCTCAGTCACCTAATACAATTTTCCTAAGGCCTTTTGATGCATTTCCTAGGTGCTACACTCTTGGGGGGAAAATGTGCTGCGAGTTTATGTAATTGTTCATTAAATTTGAGATTTTGTTTCTTTTTTTTTTGTTTCCTTAACTCTTTGTGGTTCGGTAAGGAAACCTAAACTTGCATGGGTATGTAGATTTAAAAAATTCAGGAGTGAAAAGGTGAATATAATATATTCATACCAAGTTGTAATTTTGTCATTTTTTTTTGATATACTAAATAATAAAAAATAATACCTATATATATCTCACCTTTTCTAATTATTCTTATTCTTAACATTTTATTCTAAATAAAGTGGTTTTAAGTATTTTATTTACTCCTTATAAATTTGCCACGAAATAATGCCCTTTTAAACAAATGTTTGGATTCCACTTCAAAATGGTTAACTTTTATCCCCAAAGCCAGCCATTTTGTTAGAAGAGAATCTCTAGAATGATGAAAGAATCTGTCCACTCTGACTTATTCCTTAGAGTGCAGAAGTGTTCTATGTAGAATCTTTGGGCTGATATAATTGCTCTGTCTCATTTTCTCTGCCTGCCTCTTTGAACATGACAGAAGTGGGTCATTTTATGTGCCAAGAACAGTTTAGATCAGGGGAGGGGAGGATAAAAATGTTTTGTTCGGGCTTCCCTGGTGGCGCACCGCAAAAAAAAAAAAAAAAATTTTCTGTTTTCTAAAAGTATTTCTGTTGTGAGAGATAGGAGTATATCATGACAAGGTGGCTTTGGAGCTTCATTTGACCAAATTATTTGACGACATTTATGCTTACTTAATATCTATTTTTAAGTGAAATGCAAATCTTTGGACTATTGAATTATGCAAGTTGTTTTTAGCACACTGAAATGGTAATTATTTTTGTGTCAGTAATTATTTTCATATCTTGATGAAAATAATTTATAGTTAAAAGATGAATTCCGTTTAGTTTTTAGAATATGAAGATTTAACTTTAAACATGAAAGTCAAGTTGGAAGTAAAATGAGACTGTATAGTAGTCCCTTGTCTGTAGGCATGCCAAGACCCTCAGTGGGTGCATAAAATGGCAGATAGTACTCAATCCTATAAGTACTATGTTTTATCCTAAAAGTAAATACCTCTGATAAAGTTTAATTTATAAATTAGGCACAATAAGAGATTAATAATAAAATGGAACAATTTTAACAATATACTGTAATAAAAGTTACGTGAATGTGGTCTCTCTGTTTAATCAACCCCTTTAACTCTGCCAAATATGTGGCAGAGGTTTCGTCATTGGCAAATGCAGCTTTTCCAGTAATTTTTATATCTTTCAGTCCAAACCTGTTACTGAATCTGTGTAGTCATCCCTTACTTGCAGTAAAGCTAATGTCACTTGTTTCAGTGGATCCCTGGCTGCAGTCTTCCTATAGGCTCAGTGCTTTCTGGTGCAGCACATGGCCGTCAGTTGGAACATGTTTTGTGTTCATGTCTTCCATCCACAGATTTAATGCCTTTTTTAACTGAGCACTTATCCGTGATTTTTGCAGTTTGAGGTGCAGCAGCAAAACTAGCCTGAATTTCTTTTTCTTCTTCACCATTTCATGGATTGAAGATTTGTTCTTACTGTGAATCTTACACCCTCAGCTTAGGATTTTTTTCTTACTAAGTCGAGAACTTCCACCTTTTCACTTAAAGAAAGCACTTTATCGCTTCTTTTTGGCATAATCGAATAGCCAGTGTCACTACTACGAGGCTCTGTGATACCTCAACAGTCAGTTTGGTAGGAGATGGCTTCTGAGTGACTAACGGGCAAGAAACCTGGACAAAGGGATGATTGATGTACCAGGCAGGACAGGTCAAAATGGCACAAGATTTCATCGCACTACCCAGAATGGTGGTGCACAATTTAAAACTTATGAATTGTTTATTTCTGGAATTTTTTATTTTCGATCTGCTGTTTACCATGGGTAACTGAAACCACAGAAAGCAAAACTGCAGATAAGGGGAGACTACTGTACTATTTGTTGATATTTAGTAATTCTTTTAACTGGCTGCCAGCAAAAACCTGACACTGGTAAAATTTCCTATTATATCATCCTCATAATCAGCAACCTAAGTTAGCTTTTCCTGTTGTCTACCAGACCAGTTCTGATTCCTTGTGGGTATTAAAAGCTTTTTTATCAGTTGGCCTCTCTCTTCCTGAACATTTCTGTCTACATGTTTCAATCAATATTATATCCCCTCCACATACTTTGTGCATTCCTGTTGTTAAGTTTCTGTAGCTTTATCTGATAACAAGGCAGAATTCACCGCCTCGTACATGCTCTTAACAAAACCAGAGCGCATCATTTTCACAGCCTTCACCATCCTCTGAAACAGTGATTTTGTTGGGGGAGGCAGAGGATAAATGGTCGAAGATACATGCCTGGGGACATACATCATAATGAATGGGATGTTTGTGCGATTTGAGAAAGGTCCCGCAGTGATTCTGGGTATCGTTTTATTTTTCCCGCCATTGAGAGTGACAGCACTGAGGAGAAATTGCCTTGCTACTTCATCTTCATATGTATAGTACTTGGGTGATCAGTTTTTAACAGTCTATTGCAGTGCTTGCTCCTTTGTGTTATGTCAGGTCATTTGCATGTTATTTTGAAAATTAAACTCTACTCTTTCTGGTTATTTGTATTTTTAAACAATGCCTGATATTCTGCACAATAGAAGACTCTCAGTAACATATTTCAAATATTAATGTGCACATCTATTATAAATAGATATTTAAAGAGGTTATAGCAAAGTACCATTAAATTTTTCTAATCAAAATGAAGATAAATCTCTATCAAAGTTGTTTGGTAATTTTTTTGTTTCTTTTTCTTATACTCCATCTAATACTAATGCTAGAGACTTTATTATTAGTTCTTTTTTTTTTTTTTTTTTTTTTTTGTGGTACCCGGGCCTCTCACTGTCGTGGCCTCTCCCGTTGCGGAGCACAGGCTCCGGATGCGCAGGCTCAGCGGCCATGGCTCATGGGCCCAGCCTCTCCGCGGCATGTGGGATCTTCCCGGACCGGGGCACGAACCCGTGTCCCCTGCATCGGCAGGCGGATTCTCAACCACTGTGCCACCAGGGAAGCCCTATTAGTTCATTTTTAATTTCAGGTTTAAGAATTTGAGTTTCAAATAGTGAGTTTTTTGAACTAAAATCAACAGTATGTTGATAACTTTTAAGATGAGGAAGGGTATAATTACAACAGCAAAGAAGAATAAAGCCATTTGTGTTATTTCCTGAAATTTTTAACAAGTTGGGTTGATATTGTTTTTGTACCATTAACTAATTGTGTGTCATTGAGTCTGTTTCTTCATTTTAAAACTGGAAATAATTCATGTCTGACTTCTTTGCTGTGGGGATTAAATAAAATATGCAATATCAGTGTTCCTAGTATAGTACTCTTCTAATAAACTTTTTAAGATTTTGAATCTCTGTAGTCTTTCACTCCATATAAATAGCATAGATGAAATATTATTCAAGATAGCCATTGCCTTCAATACCATTTTTTTTAAGGTAGGCCAAAACTATTCAATGACAGAGTTCTTGAACAGAGATCTTTTGGAGATATACTATACCACACAGTCCATCATCATTGTCCGTGTTGCATTGTGAATTTAGACCAGTGTTGAAATCATTCTTATTATTTTAGTTTGTACTGTAGGATACAAAAAATGAAAGTTTTACCTGATATTGTTTAGTTCTGTACTTTGCCGGAAAAGTTTGCACATTTTTATAATGTCATTTCAGAACCATCCTCATGTCCAAAGTACTTTATTTCAGCTCAGCAAAAATATACTAGGTCTGTACTTCGTATGCCAAATACTGTGCTAGTTTATAGATATATAGAAATTAATATGGTGTTTGCCCTTGAGAAGCTTATAGTCTAATGAGAGACATGGACATGTAAATAGTTTCACTACAGTGTACAGAACACTGATAGATGTATTGGAGGAGCACCACTTAGTACTGCTTTGAGGATTCAAGGAAAGCTTCCTGTAGCATGAAGCTGAGTCTTAAAAAGTGACTGACTGTAACAAGGTAAGAATGGAGACTTAAATTTATATCGCTTTATCATGTTTGTTTTGTAAAGGAAATACTTGCAGGATCAAGAGATACAAAGTTTTTAGATTATTTTACTAGTTTACCTAAATGAAGTTATGTGTTAGGTGTGATAGCAATTTAGATTCACATATCAACCTGGTCAAATAATAAACTTGGATGAAAGACATAGTTATTAAATGTACTCTCTTGTAGTTCATTCAGCTCCTGAACAGGAGCAGTGTTTACTGGCAGGTCTGATTTATGCTATACCCAATACTGAGATAACTGAGATACTCAGTTTAACAAATTATAATGTCTAACAAGTAAAAATAACTTAAGTATCTATTCTGTTAACAAGTATTTTTGAACATTTACCAAATGACATGTTCTTTTTAGGCACTTATGATACACCTGAGGGGGGAAAAATAGAATTTCCTGGTCTTTTGTAATTTTTCTGGGGGATTGGGGAAGATGACATAATAAATAAGCTACTTATGTATTATGTTAGTGGATGATATACTGTGGAAAAAATAGAGCAGGGTACGAAGGGTTAGGAGAGATGATATGAAGTAGTTTGATACATAAGTCTGGAGTGCAGAAGAGAGGTTTCGGCTGGAAAGAGACTTCTGGGAGTTGTTGACATGTATGTGATCTTTAAAGTCATGAAACTGGATGAAATCACTAAATCTTAGATAATAGTGAAGAGAAGAATACCAAGGACAAAATCTTGGTCTACTGTTAAGGTATTTAGTTAGAGGAAGAGCTAGCAAAGAAAGCTAAGAAAGAACAACCAATAGCATGGGTCCTGTAAGTCAAATAAAGAAAGTATATCAAGGAAAAAGGAGCAGTTAACTTACTGAAAGTTGGTAATAGGCCAAGGAAGGTAAGAGTCAGATGCTGTGGATATGTCGAGTAAGAGGAGCACTGAGGTCTGCTCATTAGATTTAGCAACGTGAAGATTGGTCAATTTAACAAGAATAGCATTGGTGGGGTAAAAGCCTGCTTGAAGTGGCTTTAAGAGAAAATAAAGAGAATCTGGAGGTAGCAAGAATTGTCAAGTGTTATAATTAGGGTGACCATATGACTAGATTTCCTTGGTGTTCTGGTAATCATCACTTGTCCCAGCATTATTTTTAAAAGAGCCTCATTTCACTCTCAAATGGGTCCTGGTTTGAACAACAAATGATATGGTCAGTGTGGTTATAATTTGCTGTCATTACTCTGTTGGACACCCAAATTTGACCAGTAGTATCCTTTCTAAGCCAGCTTTTATGACTTTTTGAGAGAACTCAATTAGTTCTTCCTTTTCTGGCATAGCAAAATTTTGCAGGGATTATACTTTTTCTGCCTCAGATCCATAATCAGCCATTTCTCTAAGAAGCCTTGTTTCATTTTAGTGACATTCAGAAACCAAGAATTGAATAGATCTTGATTGGGGAGAAAGGGAGTGAGAAAGGTAGGTGACCAGTTAGAGAAAGGCATTTCACGATAAAATTTTTAAAAGCAGATGGCCAACCAAAGATACTGAGGTGGGAGAATAGGAAATTTATTCAGGGAATTCTGTGTAAAACTGAATGAATGGCATATGAGACTCCTAGAAAAAGTGTAATATGTAATATTAGAAAGAGGCATTGAGACCAGGTAATGAAAGACCAGACTTAAGTTCTTTGGCTTCATTCTGTATTCAAGACAGTGACAAAATGGGCCTTGGAGTTAACTGGTTCTGGAAGCAGGAAACCCAGTTATGCTATTATAATCCACACAATCGATAATGAAGTTCTGAGCCTGTGGGTAGGATAACGGTAATCCAAAGGAGGGAACTAAATTCAACAGACACTACAGCAGAGAAAGTGGAAAGGGGGATGGGAGCATAACAGAAGCATGCCGAAGAGGCCCACAGTGTCAGATGACTCTGAGCTGTCTAACCTGAGTAGCAGAGGCTGGAGATGCCATTAATTACCATAGATAACACAGGAATAGGTGAAGGAGGAAGACAAAGATATTTTATTTGGAAAAATCCCTTGGCAATATGATGACAGAGTATAACCTTATTGAAGTTACATCTGGTACTGTATTTAGGAGACAGTAGAACAATATTTAGGAAATAAGGTTTTTGTTGTCACTGAAGGGTAACCATAATGAGATTCCCATCTGTGGAAAAGCATGAATTTGGATGTCAATAGGTCTCTCACGAGTTATTTCAGTTTCTTTATTTCAGAGAAGTGCATTTCTTGCCTCATTTCCAAATAGACAAGAAAAACCTCCAAGAATCCAGACTTTTCTTGGCACCTTGTAATTCCCTGGTATTGGGATTAACCCCTCATAATCTAAATATCATGTTCCAATTTTAATCACATTTTGGAAACTACAAACGTGTTTTATATTTTACTGCGTTAAAAGCCCAATCTTAGAGCCAGTTGGAATTAATGTCAGCTTGATTAGTGCCTCCAAGTTACTTTTTGTCTTTACCCAGTGTCCCTCCCCACTGCCTGATATAGAATAGTTTGGTTGCAAACATACTTTCCCCACTCAGCCAGAGACAACATTACACTGGTTATATAGTTATGAGTCAGTATATTCATTTGTTCAAACGAAAGCCTTTGGAGAGAAGGAGACAGCCAAATATTCAAAATTGGGATTAACTAATTTCAATTAAATTTGCTCTTGAATATAAGCAAAGCAATAGCATCTGGCACAGTGTGAAATAAAGGAACTGAGATATATTCTGATGGATCTGGTTATTAGTGAATGGCTATCTTTAATGCAGGAAACTTGAGCAATGTTAGTTTAACGTGAAGAAGAAGGAATTTCTACTTTATCACCACTGACAGCAGGTTATGGCAAAAAGCAAACTGTGGGGATTCTAGTTTGAGCCCTATTGTAATACCTTGAATGAGTCTCTTAAACTTTATTAGGTTATCATTTTCTCTTCTTTAAAGTTGAGTGGTTGAGGGTCCCCAAGGTTAAGTGATTAACTAGAAGGATTCACAGGGCTCAAGGAAAAAAAAAAACTTTTATACTCAGAGCAACAGTTTATTTCTGTTCAAGAATACAGATTAAAATCGGCAAAAGGAAAAGGCACATGGGGGGAAGTCCAGGAGAAATCAAGCATAAGCTTGTAGATGCCCTCTCCCAGTATAGTCGCATGGACACACTCCTAGCAGTGATGTGTGACAATACTTGCAGAGTGTTGCCTACCAGGGAAGCTCAGTTGAGCTTTGGTGTCAGGGTTTTTTTCGGGAGCCAGTCACATAGCCATGAATCACCTGCGTGACTCACCATAACTACTTAGACTCCAGCTCCCCAGAGTAGAGACATGATCACCATAAATCACATTGTTAGGGTAAACTGCCTCATCAACTTGGTAAGCCTGTGGCCCAAGGGCTCAGAACTTATTTCCTGGCCAAAGGCCAGTGCTGAAGATAGGCCTTTTCAGGACTGTGCAGAGTTTGAGCAGCCCAGGCCTGCTGAGTTAACCCTTTCCTACACAGGTATAGAATTATGTGAGAGCTGAAGTCCCCTATAATTCTGATCTTTATGAATGGATTAGTAACTCATAGCGTATATATTGTAAAGAAGTTAATGCTTTATTTCATCTTTGAGATGGATTGGATAGTTATAAATTTGAAACCTTAAATAAAAGAAACGAGTTATACTGATGCTAGAAATAAAGCTGGATTGAATGTCTAAAATAAAAGAATGTATGTCTTATGCAAGTCAACACGGAGCCCTGCCTCACTGATGGATAAGCTTGCAAGTGGGAAGATGAAGATTTTCAGACTTGAGTTATTTTAAGGAAATCTAAGGGAAAAAAACTACTTAAGCTCAGTTTCAGAGCATTTGTTAGCATTAGCATTTGATTGGTGGCAAATTAGTTATTTTTAATTCCCCTTTGATGATAAATTTAAACATCTATTTTTATGAAAAATCTTTGCAGCATTTTTGTAAAGTAGCTCAAGTTTTACTTGTCCAGTTTAATGTGTCTCTCTTACACTCATTTTAAAGTTGTTTAGTGCAGTATTCCATATTTAGCATTTGTTACATAACTCAGGTATCTTCATTTTCCCATTGTTTTTTCTTGATCCATGGTTTTCTAATTGAGAATGGTTTTGTGTTTTTACTTTTGTCATTTTACTTTCTGTCAAACTCTAAAAGTGTTTAAAATTTTCTTTTTTAAGTTGAAATCTAGGTAGGTATTTTTTTCCAAAGTCCATAACGTATGACTTTGGTATAAAATTTGCAAATTACCATATGGAATAATGCATCTTATTCTGCATTTGAAATTGCAGAATTATTTGAAATGGTTAAATTCAATTTAAAGTACAGAAAACGCTAAAATTTAACAGAAATATTTTATCTGAAAAAAGGCACTGGAATTAGTTTCGTATAAAAGAAAGCCAAGTGTTCCTGTGTTAACCCTATATACTAGGAATGGCATAGTGTAAAATTATCATATAATCACTGAACTGGTATCTTTTCTTTCACATTTTTATTGGTATTTTCTTAACCATGTTTAAGTCTACCTTTCTGCATTGAGTATGTTTAATGTCTTTGGAATAGGAACAGAGCTGCTGTGTAAAAATGTCTTTTGCTGGGTCTAGAAATGGATCTTAGTTTTCCAGTTCGTAATGAAATCTTTTCTCAGAAAGAGCAGTCTTGTCTTTTATGGCACCTGCCTGGCTTGTTAGCTAATGCAGTTTCCCAGCCATTCACAATATAATATCTACGTTTCAGTGAGTTCTTAAGTAGTATTTGGCCGTCTCCCACTATGAATAAAAATTATGGTAATGTAGAATACTTTTGAGCAGTAAGTCTTCTGTTTTGCAACACTCTAGTAGTCCTAGCTATTTTTTCTAGTATTTTATCTCTTCATCTTTGCTTTTCTAAAGAAAAAACCCACATTGGCAACTAAAAATTCTTTGGAAATTCTGAATTTGACTTGTCTATTGGTAAGAGACTTTACTGACCTCTCACTAAGAAATAGGCATTTAAAATTTTTTCACTCTGGTCCATTTCTGTTGAACAGATGTATTGATATCATTATACTAGGATCAAATAGTCAAAGGTGGATAAGAGACCATTCTCACCCTTGAAGAACTTACACTCTGGGCTCTTCATTCCATTTTCCCATAAAGAAAGTGAAAGATTAAGCTTAGTATAAGCATAAATTATTCTCTGACTGTTTTATGTAGTTCCTCAGACCTTTTGACCAGATGGCTTACTACCTAACCATGTTCAAGCTAGCTTAAGCAGAAGTGTTCCCAACAAGCTGGTTCCAACTACTTCCTCTTCTGAGTAGTTAGCCAGAAACCTGGCATTGTTGCAACTCTTTCATGTCCAAGCCTCTAAATACCATTTGTCTTTTAGGGTTCTCTACGTTTTACCTAAATGAGGGCTTTTTGGAGTTTTATCCACAAAGCTTGCAATCTTACGTGCTTTTCAAACTCTTGTGGGAAGCCATTCATTTATAACGAAGAGAGTAGATGTATTGTCAGGTAAGGTACCACAGCCGCAAATCCAGTAAAACATCCATCATCCAAGGCATTCTTTGAAAACTGTGAATTACTTCAGATCTTTAAAAAAAAATAAATTCCCACTATCCCCTGCAGTTTATATTACTGATCTATTAGACCCTAGTGAATTTTGCTGTAGCAACCGGCTTTCATAATCAGTTTGAAGGGTAATTTATTCTTAAAATATGAGTAAATGAAATTTTGTGGCTAAATTATAACCTATCATGAGAACTACTAAGTCCAATCCAAGAATAATGAGAATAGTTGTTTAAGACTTCTTCCTTTAAATGTGTATTAGATATTCTGAGTCAGAATGTATATAAATTTAGAATTTGGAGCAATTAAGAGATGATTTGAAAGTCCTGGCAGTTTACCATGAACTTGTCAAGTAGACTGCATAGCAGACTCTTAGAAGGATTGAGAAAGGCTGTGGGTTAAATTTCGTCTTACATGCTGAAGGGAATACTAACATTTGAGGTGCTGTCTATCCATTTGGAATAACACATCAAAGAGTCTTATTCTGAAAGGCAGTTCCTGATCTCTTCTGAATAAAAGTGTAGGGAGGGAAGAATAACTTCATAATATATATTTTATTGCAATTTTTGCATTGTCTGATAAACTGCTTGATTTATTAAATTCCTCAGTGTCTAATTAGGATAGTTCTGAACCAAAGTTCTAGTTATGGCACAGCATTCCTGTCCATACAGTTTTGTTATTTAAGCACCATTTAAAAATTTTATATGAACTATGTCATAGGAGATAGCATTCCCTTTTAATGACACATATTTTTATATTTAAAATTAAGGTAAAAATGAATTGACCCAAAATACTGTAGTATGAGTGGGGTGATAAGGAAAGTTTAAGCCATCCAAATGCATCTAGATTTTACTTTTATGGTTTTAAGGTAAGTATCTAATTCTGGGCATTATTTATGGTATATGGTGCTTGTTCAAATAATATGGTGTAATGAATTATTTTATAATATGAAGATTGGTGGGAGATAAAACGTATGTATATTAGTTTTCTAGTGCTGTTGTAACAAGTTAACACAAATTTGGCAGCTAAAAACAACACAGATTTATTATCTTACAGTTCTGGGAGTCAGAAGTTTTAAACCAAGATGTCGACAGAATTGTATCCCTTGTGGAGACTCTTTCAGGTTTTAGAGGTCACCTGTGTTCGTTGACTCATGGCCCCTTCCTCCGTCTTCAAGGCCAACAGCACAGCATCTTTAGTTCTCAGTACCTCAGTATCTCTCCCTTTTTCTCCTCTTTCTCTAACTCATACCCTTCTGCTTCCCTCTTAGGAGGAGCCTTGTGGTTACGTTAGGCCCACTCTGGGTAATCCAGGATCCCCATTTTAGGATCCTTAACTTAAATACATAATAAAGTCTCTTTGGCCATGTAAGGTAACTTATTCACAGGCTCTGAGCATGAGGACAAAGTTTATGTGTTATTCTTTCTCCTGTGCCCCCACATTTCTTTTAATTCTAGCTCTGCAGATACATACTCACCATCAGTTCTTTTACCAAAATTATCTCTTGCTGGCTGAACTCCTCCTCTAGAAGATTCCTCTGGACAAACACGTGTACTGTATTTCCTGAATTTTTGCAAGTTCAAAACTAATTTTCTAGACCTGATTCTTTAGAGCTATTTGACTGTAAAATTCTTGGCTTACACTTGCTTATACTGAAAATGCTGCTCCATACTTATTTTTATTTTGTTCTTGATATCTGACACCAGCTCAGTTTTTTCACCCTTATAACTAAATTGATCTTTTTGGCCACGAGCGCTGAAGATTTTTTTCCTTTGTCTTTAAAGTCTAATAGTTTTACCAGAATAGGGTTTCATTATTGATTGTTCCAGGTCTCTTTAAGCTAGGTACATAGTAAACCCTTTTGTTAAATTCTTTGGTTGTTTTTTTCCAGAAAGTTGTTTTAGGACTATAGTTTTAAGTACTGGCTTTTGTCTATTGTTTTTCTCCTTCAGAGACTCCAATTACATGTATGTGGGATTATCCTTTGCCATTTTCTTTCTGTCCTTTTTCTTTATCTTTTTTTCATTTTCTTGTCTTTCTTCAATGTTTTCTTGCCTTTCTTCAGTGTTCCTTATTGAATTTTTCTTTAAATCTGTTCTCTCTTTCTGAGATAGGTTTTCTTTTCTTGCATTTTATTTCCTAAGCTTTATCAACTGTTGATGCACTTCTGTGTTTTACCTGTTTCTCTTCTACAGTGTTTTAATTTCTCATTTTGCAAGTTTTTTTGTTATAGGCCCCAACTACTTGTTTGAGGCTCCCTAATGAAGTTTGCAGGGTTATGTTACAGTTGTCTTTTTGATGTTTAGTTTTTAGGAGAGAATCAGATAAAATATTTTGATTTACGTTTTCTTTTTTTTCTTAAATTAATTTTATATGAATTTGACTTTTTTTTCTTTTCTGAACTGTAGACGTTTCTTATACAGGGCCCACCTTATGTCAGTATGGCAAAGTGACATTTTTTTAGCGGATAAAGAGAAGGAGGACTTGGTTTACATGTATTTTCTTTTGTCTCTGTAGGGTCCTTAATTTCTCTTTCTTTCCTTTACCTACACTGTTATCCCTAAAGGGAAGTGCACGACCCCTATTTATCTAATTCTCCTCAAAGCAGTGCTTCTTGAGGCTGTCGCCTTCAAAATCACTCACTTTCAAGCCCGCCCTTCTCTGTAGTGCTGTGAATTACCAAGTCTGAGACTTGTGTTCAACACTTTGACCTTTTGTAGTACTTTTTGCTTTCTTGTGGAGCTTTTTGTCTGTCATTAATGCATGTCCTTCACTCCACTCTCTTCTTTTCCTCCTAGTGTCTTAGTCTTTCATTCTCTGGCTCTGTAAATTCATAAGCTTATAGCAGCAGTGAGAGCTGTTGAATTTGGTGTTAGTTTCTCTGCTTATAGGTATTTATCTACTAATAATGCTGAGGGCACGGTTCATGTTTGGTTTTATTTGTACTCCTTGTTGAATTTATTGTTTTGGAGGGAATATGTGGGTGGGTTGAGATTTAGGTAGTATCATTACCATCTGCACTTACTTAAGTTCATTTTAGCAATAAAATTTAACCAATTCACTCTTTAGGCTGATTTTTGTCTTACAGAGTAAAGAAAGGTGCTTATAGCCAGTCATTGACAAACGTGGGGCAAGTCTTAAAATCTGGATTTTTAACTATAATTTAAATAGCTTTATTAACTTGAAACTGCTTAAGGGAGGCCATCTCCTAAATTAGCTCATCAAACTTAAAGACATTTTCAGCCAAAATATGTCACATAATGAATTTTTTTATATATACACACATATACAATTTTAAAATGAGTCCATCATTTATGTACTTTTTATATGGATTTGTTTTACGTACACATTTTTCACATTTATATTAGTGTACACAAAATGAAATTGAGTTTTTACTCTCAGAAACAGTGCTTTCTGATCTTTTTGACATTGGATCATCATTATCAATATTTGATATTTTTTTCCCATTCTACTCTTCTTCCAAAACTCCAATATAGCTCTTTAATATAGAATCTGTGGTAATTTTTCAGAAGGAGTTACACAAACCAGTATGTACAAGGATAGTCATCACATTCTTATTTATAAAAAGATCAAAACTCAGAAAATGTATTAATGTCCAGTAATAAGAATTTGATTAAATAAATAAGAGCAAAAAAACCAAAAATAGACATTTGCCCTGTTATTAAATAAAGCTAGTTTACAAAATACTATGGTCCTGTTTTTGTTTAAAGTATAATTTAAATATCATTTTCATTTAATGTTTGCAGTTTTGTCACATCACATATCCACCTTACTGTCACTCAGTGTTGTTTTAAAATCAACTGATTTTTCTATTTAGCTTTCTTCTAGACAATAATAAAAAAAGTTCATTTTTTATGCGTATTAGAATAACTTGATAACTATTAATGTAGAAAAATTGCATTTTCATATGATCTAAAGTCATCCTTCATTCCCTTAGTGGAATGCATATCAAACTTAAATTCTTTTAAAGAAGCTTGTAGAAGGGTGTATAATAAAATTATAACCATGTAAACATTACTGGTAATTTTACTTATTTTTCTTTCTGTTTTTCTGTGTTTTTTAACTTTCTAAAATAAATGTGGATTAATTCCTTCCATAATAGAAAAGTGTTTTGTGGGTTAGATTTTTTTTTTTTTTTTTTTTCGGTACACGGGCCTCTCAGTGTTGTGGCCTCTCCCGGTATGGAGCAGAGGCTCCGGACGTGCAGGCTCAGCGGCCATGGCTCACGGGCCCAGCCACTCCACGGCATGTGGGATCTTCCCGGACCGGGACACGAACCCGTGTCCCCTGCATCGGCAGGCGGACTCTCAACCACCGCGCCACCAGGGAAGCCCAGATTTGCCGTGGAGCAGCTGGGCCCGTGAGCCATGGCCGCTGAGCCTGCGCGTCTGGAGCCTCTGCTCCGCACCGGGAGAGGCCACAACGCTGAGAGGCCCGCGTACCGAAAAATATATATATATATATATATAAGTGTTTCTCTGTAAATCTCTACATTTCTTTTTAAATTGATAGAATTGCCAATGTCCTGAAATGTCATTAAAATAAGTAGTAGTTTCTTTAAATAATGGATTTCTTAAAAGCACAACATGGGAAGGAATTTCTCATATAATAATGACAGTTTAAAATAAGGCTCATAACTAAAATTAGTTTGTTTTATTCTTTTACAGGAGTTGAAACCTGATGTAGTAACTAAATCTGCTCTTGGTGATGATATCAACTTTGAAAAAATCTGCAAAAAGGTACTTCTGCCAGGGGTTGTATTTCTTTTAGGAAAAGTTCCTTATTTGTATTGTTGACCTACTTTTTTCCTTTCACTTTTTTCCTTGAAGAGAAAACTTACCAAAAGCCAGTTACTAAAAAATCAATCAATCAGTCAATCAGTCACCTGCCAGTTACTATTAGTGTACAATGATTTTTCCCCATTTGAGCTCTACTACTGCCACCAAAAATTATTTTTATGGTAATTTATGAATTTTGCTTTGCTGTGATACCACACCCTCAAGGACCTTAAAGGTATGTTGAAGTTAATGTGGCATTTGTGTGTTAGATAGCAGTTAGTCTGTTAATCTTACAAATTAGAATAAAGACTCTTTATTTTTATTCTTTCTAAATAGTTTTTATGAATATTTTATTTAATCCCTGCATTTACCCTATGAAAATTATTTTTACCCCCTTTTTGTAAGTAAGGAAACTGAAGCTCAGAAAGAATAAAGTGAGCTAATTAAGGGTATGCCACTCTTAGGGTGCACAGTTAGGACTTTTACCCAGATCTTCTGCTCCTTGCATTTGCGTCACTTGCTTCATCCTTAGTATTTCCTCTTTTTTATTTCTACCCACTTTGCTAAAGGCTATGTGACAGTTCCACCAGAGAACAGATTTTTGGATTAATTAATTTTTATAACTCTATTACATTTCTTTTTTCACTTTTATTCACATTTGCTCTAATCTGTATTATTTCTTCCTCTTGAATTTGTGCTTACTTTGCTCTTTCTCTAGTTTCTTAACGTGGAAGCTTAAATTACTGATTTAGACCTTTCTTTTTTCCTAATATAAGCATTTAATGCTATAAATATCCCTCTAAGCACTGCTTTAGCTACATCTTATAAATATGATATATTTTATTTTCTTTGAGTTTAAAATGTTTTAAATTTCCCTTGAAATTTCACCTTTAACCTATGGTTTAATTAGAAGTACGTTGTTTAATTTCTGAACAATTGGGGGTTTCCAGGTATCTTTTCATTAGTTTTCTTTATGATCCATATGCATACTCTTTATGATTTTTATTCTTTTAACTTTATTATTTGTCTAGAGTATGGCTTATCTTGGTGAATATTTCATGTGCACCTGAAAACAATATTATTATTTTGGGATCAGTGTCCTATAAATGTTATTTAGGTCCAACTGATTGATGGTGTTGTTCAGGTGATTTACATCTTTACTGACTTTCTACCTACTTGTTTTATTGTTGACTAAGAGACGTGTGTTGGAATCTCCAACTGTAAATGTCAATTTTCCTATTCCAGCCTTAAGGGAAAAAATACTCTGATTCTACATTTATGTACACTAGCACTCACCTCTCTGCAATTCACTGATTTTAGCCATGTTAGATTTTAAAGCATTTTATTGTAAGAAGGCCAGAACATGAAAGTTTTTGTATGTTTCAGGGGAGGGAAGATTTGTTGTCACAGTCCTTGTCAGGAAGGCAACACCAAAGTCATGAGCATAATTTTACAAACAGCTTCCTTATTTTATACTAACATGATTTTACAGTAAATATTCTTATTTTATAGCATTCATTCATAGAGAGGAAAAAATTTTAGTTCTGGTATAGTTTTTAACTTGTGTCTTGGTCTGTCTATATTTCTGACAAAATAATGATGTTAAATACAATAGTGGTAGTTGTATAAAAATATGGTAGAACATATTTGTTTTCTCTTGAGAGTTTAAAAAAATAATAATTTAAGGTTTTTACCAGAAAAAATTTTTTGAATTTTCTGGTTGCTGCATTCTAAAAGTATTTCAATAATATTTAATTTGTGATGAGAATAAAAAGCAATTTATTTTTAGTTGGCTAATACTATATTTCCATTTAAATTTCAACACTAAAACTTGACAATATTATTTATTTTTTACTTCAAATATCCAAAATAGAATATCCTTTGTCTTTTTTTTTTTTTTTAACTTTTCAGTCAGATTTTTTTCACTTTGGAAGGTTACTATTAGTTGATGTGTGTGTAATATTTGTAGCATCAGGTTTTTTTAGGGTATCTTCTTTCATTTACAACCCTTTGTTAAACCTTCCATTGTGTAAAATGTCATCCTAAAAATGGGGAAATGTGTCTATATTCGCTTATCCATTTTTATTTTGTAATAGTAAATTCATTTGCATATTACTATATTTGTAGTCATGAGATTTATAATATTCACATAGAAAGTTTAGGATCTAACTGAAATATTGTCAAGCAAAACCTGATTGCATTTCTGCCCTTTTGGTATCTTCCTCCAAACAGAAGGAAGGAAAGGGAGGTGGAGAGGGAGAAAAGGAAAACAGTTCTGTTTCATCAGAGTTCTTGATGGAACCCTTGAGGATTTAGAGCCAAGGGAAATTGCCTTGCTTAAAATGATTTCAGATTCCTCCCAAGCTATTTGATTTCAACTACTTTGCTACTGTTTTATGTCATTTGTGGTATTCTTTGATTGGATTCATGTTCTGTATCAAAATATGTTAATAAATTAAACCTCTGGAATAAAAATGAGGCAAGTAGCAGTGTCATGGAGAGAAGACTGATTAGTTTGCCATAGGAAGGGTGGTTAGTGAAAGATGACCAAAGAGGAAATAAGGCTATTATATAGAGCTCTGTACATTTGAAGCTGTCTGACCATCAGAATAGAGCAGAACAAACTAATTTGTGTAACTTCTTAGAGCTTGCACAGTTCTTCCATATACATTATTACCTCAATTGATCTTACAACAATGATCTCATATGGAAAACATTCATGTGTGCACATGCATGTGTGTACATGTGTGTGTAGTAATACTAGTAGTGTCTTCATTTTCCAAATTTAGAAAGGGGTTAGAAAGATTAAGTAGCCAGTTAATATTTGTACGAGAGTTTTAAAGCTAGAGAGTTTGGGGACTAGAACTGTGACATTTCCAGACAATTATTGCCAGAATTTCAAGGGCTTCTCAATTCAAAACATCTGTTATATGCAGAGCAATCAGCTAAGCACTATGGAAAAAAGGAAGGAAATAGAACACAGTTATATTAAACAGCTACAGGATGAGAGGAAGCAAATTAATATTTGTTAACATCTACCAGTTGCCTGACTTGTTAGATGCTTTATACACGTTAGCTTTCTCAGGGAAGATGATGATAATCTCATTTAACAGATGAGACAACGGGCCCAGAAAGGTAAAATATACCGATGGTCATAGGTAGTCAGTAGGAAATGTCAGATCCAAGTTCTAAACCCAGGTCTCTGCCTACAAAATGAAAGTTTAGGACAAAAGGATGGAATAAGTTCCATATGTGTAAGACTGCATTTTGGAAATCATGGTGTTGTAGGGATTTTAAGAGTTCATTGAATACAGAAAAGTCTCCCATTCTCTTGTAAATGTGGACTCTAAGCCATATTTTGCTTTGTTTGCCACAGTTCTTCTGATCCAGCTGAATAGACTGTTTCTTATTATATCTCTAAATGTTTTTAATAAATACAAATATGAATGTGTTGGTTTATATCATTAGGTAAAACCTGGAATTGAATTTAAGTCCAGTTAATGATAAAAGTATCTTACTAGCATTCTACCTGTACTAGTTCATTTAGCGTCAGTTTGTTTTAAGGCAACATTTCAAAGGAATGAACATGGTGTGTAAGAGAGCTTTTTCATTTTTAGACCCTTATTTATATTTACATGTACATTCTCAAAATTCTTTTCAAAATTGAACACCAAATACTTTGTGTTCACAGTAAATACCCATATGCCAAAATAAAATGTGTCCATTAAAAAGTGAGGTGTTTTCCTTTTTTAATTTAATTTATTTGAAATGGAAGAAACTGGAGGTGTATGAAAACCACAGTTTCCTGAGAATTTTCCAAGGCAAGCACTGTGTCAACTTCAAGTAATGAAAGCTGTGGTTTCCTTCATATCCCCCAGTATTGTGAAGATTGTTTCATGCATGTGTAAAAACTATTTGTTAATAGCGATTACTTAGCCTTTTAAGCTTCAAAATAATTTTATTTAAATTTAAGAAGTATGGCTGTATTTGAATTCTTTTATAAACCTCCACATTTTCAGTCTCTCCTGTGAAGTTTATCACATTCTACCTTGGGTTAGTTATTTGTGCATTTGTTGTAACCTTTTAAATTAGTGCAAGATCATGAACCTCAAAAGATGGTGTTTGTGTCCTTATGTGTAAGACTGTGCCTTCACATAATGCATATTTATGTAAATATAAATATCTGTAAATATAAAGAGGGAGAAACTAAGTGAGGAAGGAAGATGGACAGGAAAGAAGTAAGGAAGGATAAAGAATTTTTTTACGCTGGCCTCTCATTGCTGTGGCCTCTCCCGTTGCGGAGCACAGGCTCCGGACGTGCAGGCTCAGCGGCCATGGCTCACGGGCCCAGCCGCTCCGTGGCATGTGGGATCTTCCTGGACCGGGGCACGAACCCATGTCCCCTGCATCGGCAGGCAGACTCTCAACCACTGTGCCACCAGGGAAGCCCAAGGATAAAGAATTTGAAGTCCCTCATGATAGGGACTGTTGTACTGACTCTTGTGAGTTCCTACACTTAAGCTCAGTGACTTAAGCAAAATGTAGACATCT
The DNA here is from genome assembly GCF_039906515.1 of Pseudorca crassidens. Classification (NCBI taxonomy): domain Eukaryota; kingdom Metazoa; phylum Chordata; class Mammalia; order Artiodactyla; family Delphinidae; genus Pseudorca; species Pseudorca crassidens. The sequence goes on from NC_090298.1 coordinate 100,559,761, forward strand.
CGCATTGCAGCAGAGACCCAAAACACTGCCAACGGTAAAAACCTGAGCCCTCTTGATTAACAAGCCTCTTTTCTTATGTTTATATTTAATTTCTTTACAAAAAGATTTGAGGGAGGCTTGGAGTTGGGTCACAAAATGAGGGAAAGTTATCTTGAATAGTTTAGAAGAAAACTTGTTGAGAATACTAGACTGAATTCAGAAACCTGACTTTGAATTCTAGCTTGTTCCTAACTGGCTAAGTGGTCTTGAAATCAAGTCAATACTGTTAGTCTAATTGTTAGATAAAATCTTTGGTCTATATTCCCTTTACCTCTAACCTCTTGTTAAAATTTGAACTTAAAAAATTAAATGAATGATTTCTAATTGCTTTCTTAAGAATAAAATTAAAGAAAGGTTTAAAGTGTTAAATTTGACAAATTTTTATTAGAGAAATTTAAACATTTATTTAAATGATTGCTGTAATTTATAAAATTCGGTATTTTTAACTAAAACTTTTTCCAAATCAAACATTTTAAGAACTACAGGCATACCTCAGAGATAACGGGGGCTCAATTTCAGACCACCTCAGTAAATCAAATAACCGCAATAAAGCAAGTGACAAATTTTTGGTTTCTCAGTGCATATAAAAGTTATGTTTACACTGTACTGTAGACTATTAAGTGTGCAATAGCATTATGTCTAAAAAAATATACGTACCTTAATTTAAAAATACTTCATTGCCAAGAAGTGCTAACCATCATGAGTCTTCAGCAAGTTGTATTCTTTTTGCTGCTGGAGGGTTTTGCCTTGAAGTTGATGGCTGCTGACTGATCAGGGTGGTGGTTGCTGAAGTTTGGGTGGCTGTGGTGATTTCTTAAAATAAGACAACAGTGAAGTGTGCTGCATCGATTGCCTCTTCCTTTCAGAAACAATTTCTCTGTAGCAGGCAGTGCTGTTTGATAGCATTTTACCCACAATAGAACTTCTTTCAAAATTGGTGTCAGTCCTCTCAAACACTGCTGCTGTTTTATCAACTAAGTTTATATAATATTCTAAGTCCTTTGTGGTCATTTCAGCAGTCTTCACAGCATCTGCACCAGGAGTAGATTCCATCTCAGGAACCACTTTCTTTGCTCATCCATAAGAAGCAATCCCCATATATTCAACTTTTATCATGAGATTGCAACAATTCAGTCACATCTTCACTTCCAATTCTAGTTCTCTTGGTGGTTTCACCACATCTGCAGTTACTTCCTTCACTGAAGTCTTGAACCTCTCAAAGTCATTCATGAGGGTTAGAATCAACTTCTTCCAAACTCCTGTTACTGCTGCTATTTTGACCTTTTCCCATGAATCATGAATGTTTTTAATGGCATGTAGAATGGTGAATCCTTTCCAGAAGGTTTTCAACTTACTTTGCCTAGTTCCATAGGAGGAATCGCTAGCTATGGCAACTATAGCCTTATGAAGTGTATTTCTTAAAGAAGACTTGAAAGGTGAAACGACTCTTCGATCCATGGGGCTGCAGAATGTGTGTTGTGATAGGAGGCATGAGAACAACATGAATCTCGTCATACCCCTCCATCAGAGCCCTGATGACCAGGTGCATTGTCAATGAGCAGTAATATTTTGAAAGGAATCTTTTTCTCTGAGCAGTAAGTCTCAACAATGAGCTTAAAATATTCAATTCATTAAGCCCTGTAATAAACAGATGGGCTGTCTCCAGACTTTACTGTTCCATTTAGAGAGCCTGGGCAGAGTAGATTTAGCATAATTCTCAAGGGCCCTAGGATTTTCGGAGTGGTAAATGAACACTGGTTTTAGCTTCCGTCACCAGCTGCGTTGGCTTCTAACAAGAGTTGTCAACCTGTCCTTTGAAAACAGGCATTAACTTCTCCTTGCTAGCTATAAAAGGCATCTTCTTCCGAAAAAGGCTGTTTCTACGTTGAAAATCTGTTGTTTAGTGTGGCCACCTGCATTGTTTATCTTAGCCAAATCTTCTGGATAATATGCTACAGCTTCTACATCAGCACTTGCTTCTTTACCTTGCACTTTGATGTTGTGGAGACAGCTTCTGTCCTTAAACCTCATGAACCAAACTCTGCTAGCTTTCCTTCTGCAGCTTCCTCACCTCTTTCAGCCTTCAAAGAGCTGAAGAGAGTTAGGGTCCTGCTCTGGATTAGGTTTTGGTTTAAGGAAATGTTGTGGCTTGGTTTAATCTTCTATCTAGACCACCAAAGCTTTCTGTGTTATCAGCAGTGAGGCTGTTTTGCTTTCTAATCATTTGTGTGTTCACTGGAGTAGCCCTTTTAGTTTCCTTCAAGAACTTTTCCTTTGCATTTACATCTTGGCTAACTGTCTGGGGTAAAAGGCCTAGCATTCAGCCTGTCTTGGCTTTCAGCATACCTTCCCCACTAAGCTTAGTCCTTTCTAGCTTTTGATTTAAAGTTAGAGACATGTGACTCTTCCATTCACATGAATACTTACAGGCCATTGTAAGGTTATTAACTGGCCTAATTTCAATATTGTTTCGTCTCAGGGAATAGGAAGGCCCAAAGAGAGAGAGAGACAGGGGAACATCTCAGTGTTCAGTGGAGCAGTCAGAACATCAGTTGTTTGTTTTCTTATATTAGCATGGTTTTTGGCATCCCAAACAATTACAGTAGTAACATCAAAGATCAGTGGTCACAGATTGCCATAACAAATATAATAATAATGAAAAAGTTGAAATATTGCAGGAATTACCAAAATGTGATACAGAGACACAAAGTGAGCAAATGCTATTGGAAGAATGGTGCCAATAGACTTGATAGACACAGGGTTGCTACAAACGTTCATTTTGTAAAAAAAACATAATATCTGTGAAGTGCAATAAAACAAAGCACAACAAAACAAGGTATGCATGTACATGTATAACATCTTTTATTCGTCTTAAAGAATGAAAATTTAAACCCTGAGTATTTATAAAGCATATTACTAATGTGTATGTCATTAACAGTTTTTCCATTTGCACTGTTTATTCCCCATTAGAATATTTTTTCTACTCCCCAAATCATGAGCTACTCAGATTTGCAAGTCAGTAACAGACCATCAAGAACAGATATGAATTAATTAAATACAGCTAGCAAATAATTAATTAATTAATTATATCTGCAGTGACCTTGTTTCCAAGTAGGATCACATTCTCAGTTTCTGGTTGGATATAAAATTCGGGGAGGATACCATGTGACCCAGGACAGAAGGTAATTAGGCAGCAAGTCATCCTGGCACAGGATTTGCACCAGGTGTAATTTAAAGGAGTTGTTCTCTGAGGGACTCTACCTAGATAAGTTCTCCAAACAATAGATTTCAAACTGTTATCATCTTGCTTTTACTTAGGTACTCATAAGTGTTTATTACTGGGAAGGAAAAGGCCTTATTGGGCTGTTAACAATGAAGGGTAAAGATGTTTAAAGCTGATAACTCTACTTTCACACACTAGTGAAATTTTTACTTGCTTCATGGAATATTTATTGAATGCCAACTATTATCAGTTATTGTCCTAGGCACTAGGTCTACAGGAATGTGGAAGACATAAGTCCCTGCCTCAGATATGAAAATATCTGCACTGGCGTGCTGTGTTGAGTGATGTGAAGTAAATAGTGATGGAAAGTGTTTTAGTTCAGATAACATTTGAGCAGAGACCTGAATACAATGAGATGATCAGCCCGTGTGTATTTGGGAGTAGAGTATTCCAAGTAGAGAAGAGCTTGCAAAGGAAGAGCCTAAGCATCAGAAGGCAGTAAAGCTTTAAAAAGAACAGATAGGGAAATAGCATGATCTGGTTTTGTTTAAAAGCTTGCTGTGACTGCTATATGGAAATTGACTGTGAGAGAACAAGAGGCAATGGAGAATGACCAGGTGTGAGCTTATTACATTGGTCCAGGTGAGAGGTATTGGTGATTTGGTCAAAGGTAGTAAGTAGAAATGGTGTAAGTGACTGGTTCTGGATAGATTTTGCAGATGAAACCACAGGATTTGCTGAAGGATTTATTGTGAGCTGTGAAGAAAGGAGAAATGTAATGGAAGAATCATTTGAGTTTTAGGCCTGAGCAACCAGAAAAATTAAAATTACCTACAATAAGATGGGAAAGACTATAGCAGAAGTAGGTTTAAGAAGAAAGTCACAGCATTCTCTTTTAACATGTCAAGTAGGTGGTTGGATATGTGAGTCTGGAACTCAAGTTAGAGCTTGAGGTAGAAATTTGGAAGTTTTCAGCCTACAGGTGATATTTAAAGCAGTTAGTCTGAATTATGAATTTTCTAAATGTATAAATACTAATGTATGTATGTGTATATATATATGTATATGTATATATATATATATATATATGTATATAGTCCCATTCAGTCATCATCAAACATCTATAAAGTGTTGGCTATAAGCCAGGCACTGGTGGAAGGTTGTGAGAATACAGTAATGTACTAGTCATTCCAAATAAAAATATATAGCATTTGATAATTTTTAGGTCTCTAGTAAATGGAACTTCAAGCATTATAGTAGTCATGGATTATATCACCCAGCTTAGTACTGATATGTTACTTGATTCTTTCGTATTATTTTAGTCTTCTTAACTAGATCTTTTAAACTCTTTGAATACAGGAGCTATATTACTTTTTTTTTTAATATCACACACGATGCCTACCACAATTCTGGGAAGATATTAAGTACCCAAAGAATATTTATTCATTGATTACATGATAATTTTAACTGTTAAGAACAGTAGTATTTTTGTCACTGTGTTATCTTTAGCATGGATTACAGGTGAGTTGTCTAAGTAGAATATTAACAGATTCCTGTTCCCTAACTCTTAACTTTTAAAAATTACAATGGATTGCATTTTATTCACTTCTTAGTAGTGTGACATAGTTTTTATTCGCATGTGCTTGTTATTTCAATTTGCAGCCTGATTCTACTGCAACTGAAAGAGCAGTTGCCAGACTAGCAGTGCACCCTCTTCTGAAGAAAAAAATAGATGTGCTAAAAGGTATGAATTAAATGACTTTTAAGCCGTTTATGGTACATGATTTGAATAAACAGCCATTCATTTATTTACTTTTAGGGTGCTTTTCTCCTTTTGAGGATCTTTTATATTATAAATGTCTCTTTCAAATATTTCCAAATGTGGGAAGCTACCTGAAAATATGGAAGTTATCTGCTGTCTGAAAAAATTTTTTATTTTTTCTAAATTCCTAAAATATATATTCATGATAATATTGAATACAGTTGATTTTCTAAATATTGGTATAATTCATATTATTACTTATGATGTTGTCACATAATTTCTATTTATGTATGTACATTTTAAAATATATTGAAAGGGGCTTCCCTGGTGGCGCAGTGGTTGAGAGTCCACCTGCCGAAGCAGGGGACACGGGTTCGTGCCCCGGTCCGGGAGGATCCCACATGCCGCGGAGCGGCCGGGCCCGTGGGCCATGGCCGCTGAACCTGCGCGTCTGGAGCCTGTGCTCCTCAACGGGAGAGGCCACAACAGTGAGAGGCCCGCGTACCATGAAAAAAAATGTATTAAAAGAATTAAATGTTTCTGTCACAGATTAGAAGATACTTATTTTTATGTCTGAAAGCACAATTTATGGTATTTACAATTGTATTAATACATTATTATTATTACAGAAATTAAAGTTGTCATTTTAGTCTTTTTATTTGTATTTAGTGAAGTTTTTACTGTTCTTCTTAACATCCATACATGAAGGAATAAATTTTCTTTTAATTTTAGATATATAAAATGGATACCTCTGAGCATTTTGTATATGTTTGGTTTTGTAAAAGTCAATAGATTTTTTTGTAAATTCATACCCATCATATATATGTAATGTAAATTCCAATCATTCTCTTAAGTATTTCCAAATAATTTAAGAAATACTGTACTAAAACAGTAACGTTTTGTAATACTGTACTAAAACAGTAACGTTTTGTATTATTTGTTTCAATGCTGAAACAAGTCATATCCTGTTTCTCTTGCAGCTGCTGTCAAAGCCTTTAAAGATGCAAGACAAAATGTTGTTGAAGTTAAGTCATCAAAGAATGCTTCAGAAGAAAATCATTCCAAGGACACTATGTGTTCAAATGACGATGCCAGTAAGTTACAGCATGAAGGAACTATTATCAGTGAGCAAGAAGAGAAAGAAGCCAAAATATTGGCAAAGAAACCAATAAATAATTCAAAAGAAAAAATAGCCAAGATGGAGCATGGACCCAAAACAGTGGACATTCCAAATTCTCTATCAAAGCGTTCTGAAAAAGATTCTGCAGTACCCTCTGAACCCCAGAAGACACCTACTGACCCCAAAATGAAAACATTTAGTCAAACCAAAAAAGAGAAAGAGTCCAGTAGCTCACTTGGTGTTAACAGTGATGGAGAAGAATTACATGAAGAAGAGAAGGAATATTTTGATGATAGCACAGAAGAAAGGTTTTACCAACAGTCTTCCGTGTCTGAGGATAGTGATAGTGGTGATGACTTCTTCATTGGGAAAGTCAAACGGACACGGAAGAAGGAAAGTAGTTGTCATTTTTCAGTTAAGGAACAAAACCCCCCCAAAAAATTGTTGCCTGAAGAAGATATACTTGAAACCCATCAGGATATGAGAAGTGATAAAAACAAGCCACGTACAGAAGCAAGGAAGTTTGAATCAGTGTTTTTCCATTCTTTATCTGGATCTAAAAGCTCTGGAAGGTAAGGGTATTTTTTCATCCTGAAAGAATTATTAGTTCTTAATTTTTCGAAAGATATGAAATAACCACACATCCTAACATTGAGATACTATCTCACATACATAATTCTAGTTTGTACAATACATCCTGTGTTTAGACTTGGCCCTCTCCAACTTTATATTGGATAATATATACAAATACACATACGATAATGCTACATTTTTCCAACCTCATCAGAAAATGAGACAATATAGATAAATTTGTCTAATTTAATTGTCTAGCTAATTTAAGTTTATTCCTTTGATTATCAAAGTTTTGAAACTTTGAGTTAGCTTTTGGTGAAAACTTTTGAAAATTTCTTACATATCTCACTTTTTAAACAGAACTTTCTGAAAAGAATGTGTTTTTTCTTTTTTTTCTCTTGTTGACCCAGGGCATTATTGTAAAACTCAATTGTTTTATGTTTTTCTGTTTCAGTAGATAAGGCTGCTTGCCCTAACACTGAGTTTCTCCAGACTGCTTTATATTTGGTGATGCTGTCATCCTTATCCCTTCTGTTAATCACTACTTTTCACAGCTGTTTTGTTATAAATCAATAAGTTTAATTTCATTTGTAATTCTAATCTGGTAGGGGATATCTTCACATTATAGAATAAAAATCATGAATAGCTATTTTCTTCAGTAAACTTTTTCTGTAATTTATAGGTCAGGCATAATTTTTAGTAGAATAGAAAAATGTGATGTTGAAATTTTCCAAAAAAGTCAGAGTATGGAAAAGACACACAAACCATCTTTGGAGCCTTGAAAATTATTACATTATTTCATATATCTCCCAACTGTGCCTAAAAAAGCTACAGTTTTTCCCTCACTTGAAAATTAAGCACCACTATCCCTTCCCTCTCCCAAAAAAATGTTAATCTTAGTTATATGTGATTGTTATATGTGACTCATTCCCCCTGTAAGGTTTTTGAAATTCTTTGTCTAGATAGTTCTCAAAGGTACAAGGTAACCAAGACAGGATATTTTATGGCCAGAAATCCCTATACAGGTCGTGAGAGGAAAATTCCTACATTTTTCTATAGTAATATTGGGGTCTAACAAACCTTTGATGCAGCTAAAACATGGGGTTTTCATAATTTTTTTATTCATTTCTGGGGGGGTAAAGGAGTATGATAGTTTTATTTAATGAGTTTTATCAACATTTTTATTATGTTATCTTCTTAAAGTCAGAGGATTTGTTTATCTTTTAAATGTCCTAATGGTGTTTTTCTTCTTTTAGAAATTACAGAGAACAGGCTCCAAGAAGCAAAACCCCAGGTATGTATTAATGACTGCCTGACTTCCATATGCAGTTGAGCAATGCTTTGCCAAAGAGGAAAGATGAAAAATTCTGGTTGCTTAGTGGCCTGAATCAATTATGTACCCACAGAAATGGAAATAGAGCATCTTATAATTATCAGAATAATTTTTAAATTTAAATTTTTTTTTTTACCCTCTATGTCCTGCCAATAGGAAATATGTTAGATAAAAGTTATCAGGAAATATTGGGTCTATTTAATTTATCTTGAACTAATCAACATATTCTTTAAGTAAATTGCTATGTAAGTTCCATCTTAGTCAACGCCATGCCATTAAACATTCAGTAATAAGTATGTTACTTCCAGGGTTAAGAGTGAAACCAGATTTTCAGATTAATTTGTAACAAATCAATTTAATATATTTGGGTGGTCTGACTTCTCTACATAATCCCAAACTCTCAAACTGATTTAAAATAATAAAAATTTATTTCTTACATTACAGTCTACTATGAATCAGCACAGGGGCTGTGTTTCACATAGTCATTCAAGGATCAGGCTCCTTCCATCTTTTGCCTCCTTTCTACTCCTGTTCCCAGGTATTCTCCATTTGACCAACAAAAGGGAATAGAGTACATGGAGAATTTTGTAAGAAGTTTTCATGGGCCAGGCCTGAAAGTGTTAAGGATCAGTTCTGCTCACATTTCATTAGCCAGAATTTAGTTACATGACCCCATCCTAGGCAAAAGGGAGCTAAGAAATGCAGTCTAACTATGCGGCTAGGTGGAAAAAGAAAGTGGAATTTCTTGAACACATAACTGTCTGCTGCTGACCATCCTTTTGATCATCAGATGGTAATTTCACTGGTAATTTTCTCTGGTAATTTCTCAACACACAGAGCACACTATGTGCTTCCTTCCTGAGAAAGCCAACCCAAAGTCCCATCCAGTCATTGTATCCAATTGAAAGCCTAGAATCCCTGAGTAATGATGCAGTGCTTTCCATCAGATCTCATGATGTGACTGCTCAAAATTTGGTGACCTGTGCACTAAAAAGACAGACTGCCTGCCCACAACTCAGACCGGATATTTAGTGGCAGAGCAGGAACAAGGTAACCACAATAAAAACTCTCAGTTTAGGGAAACATGGGAGGTGTGCAACATGTCTACTACCTGAGCAAAGATTGTGAAGAATCTATGAGGAATTTTCTTATCTACTGTTCTCCATGGTCTCTGACTGTGTTCTTGGGAGGGTCTTTGTTCCGTGGCCACAGCTGAAGTAGACAGTTAGTATGATCTTCTTGGGAGTTGCCCCAAGTGATTAGTAAAAATATATGATCGTGAAGATGGTTTAAAGTCTTAACAGTCAGGTTTTTTCCAGCCTAGGTTTGTGATTTCTTTCACAATAAAAATTCCCTCCAAAACTTCCTGGATTTCTGACCTCTTTATTTCCAGTCAGTCCATCAATGAGCTAGCCACCACACCAAAAATTCTTTCCTAGAGCTATTTTTCAAACTTGCCTTATTTATGTTAGTGGGTCGTTCCCCACCCCCTCCCTCCGCCAATCACTGTCCCAATCATTCAGTGTCTGTTGCATTCAGATTCTCAGGTTTGGTTGAGATGGCCATACCTTTACTCTTATCTCTGCTCCAGAGCTAAATCTCTTTGGACCTTTACTGCTTAAAATCTTTCTCAGTGTTATCTCTTACTGTTAGGAGTCCAAAGGCTTTTCTAAACCTTAAGGTCCCAGATATCTGAACCCTCTCTTCCCTTTTGATTCTGCTTGTGAGCTGGCCGGTTCTTTCCTGAACTTTTCTCTTTTTTTGTGTAATACTTCGCCAAAGAGCCATCGGTACACTAATCTTTTTATTCTTTCCAGCCACTTACCCTTGTGCTGCAATTCCATAGGCATGTAGCCTACTTCCCAAGTTTTCACTGGCAACAGTTTTATCTTTTCCTTAACATATACATAGGATGCTCACTTTTCAGCCTCAGGTATCCGTTTCCTTACTACCCTCCACTGAACTGCAAAGCCCATGCCAAATTTTTATGTTATTTTAATGGCTGTATTAAAATACTAGGTTTGACAAATACATGGCCTTATATTCACAAATACAGAATAACTAGAAATTTAAGACACTCCCACATTTTCCCGATGAGGAAACCCAAGTAAAACATGTTTTTGTTTTTAGTTTATAAATTTATAATACTTAATTTATTCATTTGTTTGCTCATGCAAATATGCTTTACATAATTATGTAAAATATATATCAGTTTATAAATAGTGCCTTATTCAAATGTTAGTTTACATGAAACAGTTTCATTTAACATTTAAATTCATCACTCTTTATCACTAGAGGCATTCTTTTGAGTATTATAGATTTCTAGAGCACATGTGATTTGTACAAGTATGGGACATTTTGAATCTGTGTGCAGTGATGTTTTGGAAATGTTATCCCAACTGTACACTTGCTTGTATAACATTATGACATTTGCTTTTTTAAGATCTTTAAAAGGCTTCTGACAATGATGGCTAACTTGCAGTGGAGAAATTATACACCCCTAGGACTGATTAATAAATCTGTATTAAATTTTTTGCCTCTCTTTTTCTTTCTGATTCTATAAATATGCATTGATTCAGTCTTTTCAGGCTAGCAAGTCTCCCAGTACTTTGTTCAAAATAATATAATTGAAGTTTCTCATAATAAAAGAGGTTGTAAGGACTAGAATACAAGTTGCCACCCTCATATCTGGTGGATAACTTTATGGTTAAAAAAGAACTTAGTCTTAAATTTGAGCAGATACGGCAGTTTACCTTGCAATCATAACTCTTTGTTCAATAACAAGGGAGTGGAATCAGTTAACAGCCCTTTAAAAAGCTCACGCATCAACACTGTTGGATTCAATATTTTAGTTAAAACATGTGAATTTTCTGGCTACATTGCTCCACACACAGGTGTCATATGATAATGAATCATATTCCTTTAAAAATACAAAATGTCCTTCCTTTTTAAATTTTTTTGCCTTATATGTTGTCTGGACTGAGGTATTCCATTTAAGTAAAACTAAATTTCTTCCTTAAACACTGATTTGAGAAGATAAAATGTATTTGTTTTCTATGCTATTTATGTACAGACTTAGTTTTCATTAATTTTGCTTTCTCCTCCAGATTTTCAGCAAATTGAACCTCAGATCAATAATCAGTTTAATAAGAGTGCACGAAGAGGACCTGAAAATACAAAACAGAAATCACAGCTGCCTCTTCATCCTTCATGGGAAGCAAGCCGGAGGCGAAAAGAACAGCAATCCAAAATTGCTGTGTTTCAGGGGAAAAAAATTACCTTTGAGGATTGATTAGTACTATTTTTTTGTGAACTTCTCTATCGAAAATTTGTTTTTCTTTTTTTAACCTTTTTTTTTTAACCAGCCCATTATTTAAATATGTATTTGAATAAGTCTCTTTGAATGGGTTATAGAAATGAGTTTGGTTTTGTCTTTTTTTTTTTAAGTGTGTTCAAGTTATGTTTAAGCTTCCACAAATAAAGTGCATACTTAAATTAATTTTAAATATGTCAAGACTATTCCCTCTATAAAAGAATATTGAGATATTGGCTGTCCCAGATTTTCTCATTTGTGCTAATCATGAAGTATATTTCACTAGTTTAGCTCTGTTTCTTTACTTTTAAAATAATAATGGAAAAATATGAGGAAATTGTAGCTATCTAAAATAGATGGTTTTTGCTGAAAATTGCTCTTAGCAAAACTAAGGTGGTAACTTTTATTATGGGTATACAGATAATAAGTTATATAAGTAAATATTAACTTTCGTTATAGTTTTAATTATTTGTAATTTTTTAGTTTTTAACTGTTTTAAAACAGGTTCCCAGGAAAATTTTGGATTTCTGAATTATGCTTCACTTAGTTGAACAACATTCATGTTTAAATGTAGCAACACAACCAAAAATGCATTTTGTATTTTACTGCATATAAAATTTCTGTCAAATCAAGAATGTGTAATATCTTGACCATGTGTTCTTATTTTTTTTTCAGGCAGGGCTTTATTGGGGTCCCTGCAGCAGCAGGGGGCAGTGAGAACCAACAACAGGTTCCCTTGCTTGCTCTCTCCCATGTGTTCTTATAGAAACAGTTTTTGAGGAATCATAGATTGGAATTTGTAAGAACAAATTCTGAAGGAGATGTGATTGAAGGAGGATTTGTATTGATAGCTGAGCAGAGGTTATGAGATAACTCACTGAAGAAGGGACTGTTTTATACTTCATAGTACTGTTATTTAAAAGGAAAACAGGATTTTAAAAATCCCTTCAAATATTTCACTTTTTGCTGCTCTGAGAAATTAAGATTCTTGGTTAACTAAGTAACACTAACTAAATTCTGTTTTCTATGCATTAGTGCTGTTAATGACAGAAAAAAACCTTCTGGTTAACAGGAATTCAGAAGCTCTGGAAAGTCATTTTTATCTTTTTCAAGAGCTTAAGAATTTAGATAACTAGAGCAATAGAATTCAAGAGATCATAGAGAAAGAAAATTATTTTTGCTGTATTAAATGCAAAATTTGTTTTTTTCTCCTTTTTTAAATTTTTATTTTTACATAATTCCAATTATGTCAAATTGAAATTAATTTCAATTGAAATTTTAATTATAAAGAATTACTACAGGAAAAGTTAAAAAATAATGTCTCTATCCCTACCCAGATTTATCCAAACTGTGAGGTTGAGAGCACTGTCTGTCAGCCCAAGACATCTAACCCCAACTTCAAGGAATTACGGTTTGCCTACAAAGTTAGAAGAAAGAACCCATACAAGACCACTCTCAACTTCTGACACCTGCTGCAGGTTTGGAGATTGCAGGGGAGGGTTCGCCAAATACACTCAGGTTCAAAAATTTGCTTGCAGAACTCACTGAAACCTATTATATTCCCAGTTATAGTTTATTACAGGGAAAGGGTACAGATTATAACCAGCCAAAGGAAGAGGATGCTTAGGGCAAAGTCTGTGAGGGTTCTAAAAGCAAAGTTTCTATTGTCCTCAGGTTGCATTACCATCGTGGCATCAATATGCACAGAGTATTGGCAATCAGAGAAACTCACTTGAGCTTTAGTGTCCTGAATTTTTATTGTGGCTTCGATATGAAGACGTGATCAGTTGACTGCCAGCGTGATTGTTGCAGATGGATTAAGAATACTGAAGTCCCCATCCTAAATTACATGGTAGGTCTTTTTTAGTGCAGCCAGCTCCTGTCCTAAACAAAGACACTTCTATCAGGTATGACATAGAGTGTATCCACGAAGCTGAAGCCAAAGGCACTTTCTCTCTTTGGGCAAGGCCAGGTCCTTTACTACACAATATCCTTCACCCAAATTTCCCAAATATTAACATTTTCCTGTATTTACTTTATCCTTGCCTGTCATCCTCCCTTCTCTCCTCTCCTTTTTTCCTTCCTTTTCCCCTTTCTCTTCTTCCTTTTATCTTTCTTCCTTTCTCTCTTGTCTCTTTTCTTCACTTCATCCCTCTCTCCCTCTCTACCTACTCTCTACCTCTCACCCTTTTATCATTTCCATCTTTTTCTCTCTCCCCTTTATATTCTCTCTTTAAAAACAACTCTCTACCTCTCACCCTTTTATCATTTCCATCTTTGTTCTCTCTCCCCTTTATATTCTCTTTAAAAACAAAGTCATTCTCTATTCTTTTGTATTACCACACTCCAATTATCAAATATTCAGATTTTGCCAATTTCCCAGGGTCTTTTTACAGCAACAGAAAGTGCAACATCATGCCTTACATACAGTTGTCACATTACATTCACTTGTCATCTCTCTTTGGTTGAGAACAGTACCTCAGTCAGAGGATTTCATGACATTGACATTTTTCAAAAGTACAGATCTATTTTGCAGTGTCCCTTTATTTGGGTTTGTCTAATATTTCCATTATCAAATTCAAGCTCTGCACTTTTGGCAGGAGTGTTAGAGAAGGAATGTTGTATTTGTCCTAGTGCATCATATCTGGAGTTAGGTGACGATGTTGATATGGCTGGCCCACTAGTGGTAGTATTAACTTTGCTTACTTGTTTCAAGTGGTATCTATAAGGTTTCTCCACTGCAAAGTTACTGTTTTTCTGTTTATAATTAATAATTATCTTGTGAGGAGATACTTTGAGACTATGTTTAATTCTGTCCTGAAACTTTCATGCACTAGTTTTAACATTCATTCATAATTCTCACCTGAAACAACTATTGCTATAGTAACTGTAAATGATGATTTTTTTTTATTTCATCTTTTTCCTACACTTTTTAGATGGCTTTTTAGAATAAGGAAGAGTCTTCCATTTTCTCCTGTTTATTGAGTTTTTAAATGTATTTCAGTATTATCTCATGGAGACCTCTTTTTTCTACTTTTCTATTTATTTTTTATTAATAAGGTACTTTTTATTACTTCATTTTATCTATTATTGGCTTATGAAGTTTACTGTAGTGTACATGTTTAATTTATCGCAGTGTGACCTCGGGTAGTATTTATACCACTTTACATATGGTCCAAGTACCTTACTACAGTACACTTCAGTTTTTCCCCCCAGCTTTTGTGCTATTGTTTATATACTTTTTGCTTCTACATTTAACCGTATAGTACATTGTTATTGATTTTGCTGTAATATTCCACTTGTCTTTGTATCATGTCCATGTTTTTCTCTGCTTCCTGGAACATACAGAACATTCATAGCTGTTTTAATGATCTTGTCTGGAGCAGTTCCCAACTTGGGACAGTTTTTACCCACAAAGTATATTTGGCAATGTCTAGAGATATTTTCAATGTCACAGCTGGGGAGAAGGATGTTGCATCTAGTGGATATAGGCCAGAGATGCTGCTCAATATTCTACAATATATACAACAAAGAATTCTCGTGCCCAGAATTTCAGTAGTACTAAGGTTGTGAAATCTTGGTCTAGGACTCATTTGGCGCCACTACTGAGGCATTACAATTCTAAGAACTCTGCCTAATTCTTTGTTAGGAAATTTTTCTATTGTGTCTGGTGAGAACACAAACTGTACCTGGACCTGTGTTAGCTCCTAGGATGTTTCCACTAACTCTTTTCTAGTGACTTTTTCCCCCTGGCCTTGTTAGATTCTTTATATACATTGCACAGATCAGTATAATACAGTTAACTTGAGGGGACCATTGTACAGAGCACTTTTACCTCTTCTGTGCATCTCCTTCTCTATTTTTTTTTTTTTTTTTTTTTGTGGTACATGGGCCTCTCACTGCCGTGGCCTCTCCCGTTGCAGAACACAGGCTCCGGACACGCAGCCTCAGCGGCCATGGCTCACAGGCCCAGCTGCTCTGCAGCATGTGGGATCTTCCCGGATCAGGGCACGGACCCGCGTCCCCTGCATTGGCAGGCGGACTCTCAACCACTGCGCCACCATGGAAGCCCTCCCCTCTATTATTTTACCTCACAAATTCTAGTCACATTAACCTATCTAAACTTTGAACTGTCTCTTCAGAAAGGCCATTGGGCTATTTTGGATTTCCTTCCCCCTGCACTGTAATTTGGAAACTCCTCAAACAGTGAACTGGTGTACTTATAGCACTCAACTCATTTGAGTTCTTTCTCTCAGGTATTAATATCCTGTACTGCTTTTTGTCCATTGTCTGAAACCTTTGTGTCATCCACTTTGTCCAGTTTTCTAGTTGTTTAATATAGAAGAACAAATCTAATCCCTGTTATCTTATAGTGATGGGAAATACAAGTTCTTTATTTTCATGCTCAAATTATCCTTAATTTGGTTAGTGGAAGCCCCCTCAAGCTGTCTCCTCTGTCCTTTTGGCATGTAAATCCTTTCTGTAATAGTGAGGAAGGTGGTTTCTTACTTTCCACAATATATTTACTTATTTTCTCAACCCCAGAGTACGCAGAAGTTAACTTCAGAGTTGCTGACTGATGCCTTTGCAAAATACAAGTCTACTAACCAAACTTTAATTTATGTTTAGAGTTCTTTTTTCTTTAGCCTGAGGGCATATGGTCTCAAAACTAAGTTTGCAAGTTACCTGGGATAATGTCAGCAAAAATGGCTGAGTAAGAACATCCAGAAATTCTTTTTCTCCATTAAAAACAATGAGAAAACTGTCCATATTGTCAGAATCAGTGTTTTCAGAACTGTGGAATTAACCAAAAGTTTACAGCAATCCAGGGAATGTTATTTATTAAAAATGGCTGAATCTTGGTAAGAACAGTATCTTTGTGACATGCTAACTTGTCCTATTTTCATCCCCCACTCCCCAAATCCATGGTGTCTTGAAAATCAACAACCCACAGTAATGATGAAAACCTGCAGCCTGGCAGACACTGGAGGGGCCAGAACAGGGTTGGAGCTTATTCAAAGACACATTCCCCGAGAATTATCACTATTTGGCCAGTATGGTAGTTCACTGGAAGACCCCATGGCAATTCTGTCTTTATCTAACTTGACTAAGAGCTTTCCCAGTGTGAAAAGCATTTTTCCTCAGATCACTTTTGGAAATCAATTAGAGGCAATTGTTAACATCACAGCTGCCTGAGGCAGTGAATAACAGTTGGGGAAAACAAGAAGTTAATCAAATTAAAAGGAAATCTGGAAAATTCACTATCTTTAGGGAATTTGATAAGTTTTGACAAATTTCCTGGAATTAAGGAAAAGTCACATGAATGACAGGGCTATGTGCATGTTCAGGAAAGTGCCGAGAAGGCCCTAAACTCTCACTTCTGGTTGACTTTGGGGGCTCTGCATAAGCAGGAAGTGAAGGCTGATGTGGAATTGTCAACTTCCTGGCCAAGTGTTGAAGCTGTACCCCAACACACATACAGACTCTCAGCAAAATGAGAGAAGTACCAATTGCAAGCATTAAGGAAATCTTTGTCCAGTTATTAGTGTACCACTAAGCTAATGAAGCAGAGACTTTAGTAGCCATATACAGCAAAGAATACAGACTTCACAAAAATAGTTCAAAAAAGTCACTAGACAACAACAAAAAATAGCAACAACAACAAGCCCTGAGGAGAAGAGAATATCTGATTTTGGAGTTGCAACATTATATTATTTAAAATGTCTAGTTTTCAACAGAATGTTGTAAGACATACACAGAAATAAATTGTGGCTCATATACAGGGTGGGGAAGCAATCAATAGAAACTGTCCCAAGCAGGTCCAAAGTTTGGATATATTTGACAAAAACTTTAAATAAGCTATTTTAAATGTGTTCAAAGAACAAAAGGAAGCCATATCTAAAAAACTAAGAGAAAGTTTGAGAACAGTGTCTCATCAAATCGAGAATATCAGTAATGAGGTAAAAATTATAAAGAAGAAAGAAAAAGAAGTTTAGGAGTTGAAAAGTACATTACTGTGAAACAAAACTTTCAACAGATGGGTTCAACAGTACATTTGAGCAGACAGAAGAAAGATTGGGTAAACCTAACAATTGATCAATTGAGATTATCCAGTTAGAGGGAAAAAAAATAACGAAAATTTCAAAGACTTGTGGGGATATCATCAAATGTACCAACATAGGCATAATGGGAGTCTCATATGACCCCATATTTCCAATCATACCTGTATACCTGCAAGACAATTGAAAACTTGTTAAAAAAAAACCTGAATATGAATTTCATAGGAGCATTATTCATAATAGGTAAAAAGAAGAAAGAACCCAAATATCCATCAACTGATGACTAGATAAATAAAAGTGGTATGTACATGCAATGGAATATTATTCAGCCATAAAAAGGAATGAAGTATTGATACATATTGTGATATGGATGAACTTTGAAAACATCATGCTAAGAAAGAAGCCAAACACAAAACAGGGTTCCATTTATATGAAATGTCTAGAATATGTAAATCCATTGAGATCAAAAGCAGGTTAGTGATTGCTGAGGGCTGGGGGAAGGAGGAATAGTGAATGACTGCTAATGGCTGTGGCATTTCTTTTAGGATTGAATGTGTTCTGGAATTGGATTGTAGTTTGGTTGCACAACTTTGTGAATACAAAAATCCACTGAATTGTGCACTTCATAAGGATGCACATTATTGTATGTGAATTGTATCTCAGTTTTTTAAATAATAATAATAAAAAGTTACCTGGATTAGTGTTTCTTTTTTTTTCCCCTCTCCTTCCATATAGTACTTCATTTGAAATGCATTTTAATTCATATGTTTATGATGATATTTAATTTGAAGCATTTTTTTCTCCATCCTTGGTAATTTGATTTATTTTTTCTTTATGTATGTGAAACGTTAACATTGTTCCATATGTTAGAGCAGCACAAAACAGTATACTCAGAGAAGTGGCAACTCTGCCCTTCCAATTGTTTCTTTCCTTTCCACCCCAATCCCACCCACCCCATGTAGATAGTCAATCTCATTTGTCCTTGGTGTATTCTTCCTGTGTTGCTATTTGCACAGATTAACAAACATGTATATATTCTTATTTCCCCTTCTTTCTTACATAAAAATTGACATTTCCTAGATACTTTTATGATCTTTGCTTTCTTCATTTAAAAATGTATTCTGAAAATCACTACAAATCTGTCAAGAGAGATCTTTCTTGTTTAAAACGAATGAATATAACAAAACAGAAATAGATACAGATAAAGAGAACAAACTAGTACTTACCAGAAGGGAGAGGCTTGAGGGGAGGGAATTAAGAGGTACAAACTACTAGGTATAAAAAAGTTATAGGATGTAATATACAGCATAAGGAATATAGCCAATTTTATAACTTTATATGGAGTATAATCTATAAAAATATCAATTCACTATGTTGTACACCTGAAACTAATGTTGTAAGTCAACTGTGCTTCAATTAAAAACAAAAAAAATGTGTGAGAGGGACTGCACCCGCTATTGCTGGCTTCGAAGATAGAGAAAAAGGATCACAAGCCAAGGAATGCAGGTGGCCTCTAGAAGCCTTCAGTTTACATCCAGTAAGAAAATAGGTATCTCAAGCCTACCCCTTCAAGAAACTGAATCCTGCCAACAACCTGAACAACCCACAAAAAGGATCCTCCCAGAGAGCCTCTAGAGAGGAGCACAGCCCTGCTGACACCCCGATTTTAGCCCAGTGAGACCCGTGTCAGAACTACATGGGTCTAAACTATTAGATAATAAATTTTTGTTGTTTAAGCCATTACAGAATATAAATAAATAAAAAATGACATTGTACCTCATTGCGTAGGTCTATCAATTTATTCAACCACTCATCTATGTAGGAGCCTATAGATTATTTTTCATATTTTACAGCTACAAACAGTGTTTCAAACAAAATATGAACCAGCGGTATGTATTTTCATATTGTTGGAGGTATGCCTTTGGGGTCAGTTCCTAGAGGTAACACTATTATGTCAGAAGGTAAATATATGTAGTTAAAAATTGCCAGATTTTTTTTCCATCTGCATTCCCTTCCAATTTTTAATTGCATTAATTTAACTTCATTGGAACGTACAACATGTAACATTGAACATTATTATATAACATTATTCTACCCTTATCCCCACCTTAGTTTTAGCCTTAGATTTGCAGTTAAGTATATTAAAGCTAAATTGCTGAAGTTTTCTCAGTTATGTTTTGTTTGGATGAAGTTCATTTTCTAGTACATTCCTCAAAAAAGGACTCATGGAAGGAATTATTTGAGCTCTTGATATTTAAATATTTTTTCTGTAGTTTTCATACTTTAAAATTTTTTCTGTGGTTTTCATACTTAAACATTATGACTGGATCTTGGTATTGTGGCTTTCTGAACAGATATCCTGCCCCTCTTCCTTGTGGCAGCTAAACTTTCATTGCATCCGTGGTGAATCTTGTTTGAGAGAGTTTCTTGCTCCTTCCCAAGTTAGGAGATCTAGGTGAAGGATAGCTTCTTGACCTTTCCCAGGGATACAGAGTTGTTTTTGTTTTTTGTTTTCCCTTTTACACTTCCAAGCCACAGTGAGTCTTTATACCTGTGTCCTGGCTAATTGTTTGATGACCTTACCCTGGCTTAAGGCTTTTTTCTTAGTAGGGAAGAAGGATCCCAGTGGGTATTTGTGTCCTTCCTGTAACAGTAACCTCCTCTTTCAGGCCTGCACCATCAAGGAAAGTTTTCTCTTATCTTTGTTCTGTCCGCCATCTTTCACCTGAGTGCCCAGTGTAGGCCCATGGAACTCCCATACCCTTTTGAGTACTTGACATCCCTAAATAATTCTACTATATTTTCCTCTAGTACTTGTATAGGTTTATGTTTACCTTTAGGCCTTAATCTTTCTGGAATTTACCCCAGTTGGCAAACTGCTTAATCAAACCAGTTAGTTACAATGAATCTGCATTTCTCAGCCTCTCCTGAAGTTAGGTCGGGATCATGTGACAAGAATTACTTATTGGAATATGGGTGAAAATTATGTAAACCACTTCCAGGTCTGGCCCATGAAATCCTCTTCTCTCCTCCACCATTCTTTTGTCCCTCAGCTGGGTGTCAATTCCCAGGGAGACAGTAGAGGACCCTGTTTTCAAGATGAAGAAAGAACCATCAATGTGGGAACGTCAATAACTGTGAAAACCATAGTTATCCACCGTTTCCTCCACTTAAGCCGACTGGACTTAAGTTATCAAACAAGCATCTATTGTGTAAAACCACTGAGAATTTGGGCTTTTTGTTTGTTGATAGTACAAGGTATTACTCTGATGCAGAAATTGTTGCTAGAAGAAGGATGCTACTGTAACAAAAATCCAAAATTCTTGGCATTGGTCCACCTTACAGTCAAGATGGAAACTGATATCCAGGGCTATAAAACTGGAGATTTCTGCATGCAGTAACAAAACAATTTTTTAAATGGTCATTTACAATTACTTGGAAGGTGGACCACATGCTTACTGACATAGTACGGAGAGGCTGAAGAATGTTGGTAGTGAATGTTGATTGTTACTATCTGCATTTATCAAGGTGATACAAAAAACAAGAAATGGATGTAGCAAAAACTTGTTAGTTTGAAAGCAGGAAAAAAAAAAGTAAAAGGATGGAAAAGCCATGGCTTCTAGCCCCAAATAATAAGAGATTATGGACAAATGCCCACTGAGACTTTTGGCTCCACACAGTTCTAAGGATGTGGCATTTCCTCCTAAACATGATGACTTTAAGCTATGTTGGCAAGTGAGGGAAAAAATAAGGCAGGCGTGAGAATTATATTTAGGAAAGAACTTTGGGGGTGCTGTCAGCATATGTGACTGAATAGATACCTTTCCCTCAAAAACAGTAGTCTGCTTTTTTGTAATGCTGAAGAAATTGCAGACTGGATTTCAATAGCCTTCAAATGTTCTATTACTAGTATTTTAGGGCTCCCAAACTTGCTCAGGAAAGAGATGGGTTGCAAAACCTGTGAAGGCCCCCAGTGAGGGCAAGATCCCCATCATTTGTATCAAATACAATAATGGACCAAAAAGGTAGATCCAGAGCTTTTAAGAATATTGAATAAGTAGTTCCTTCCAGACAGAAAAACTGAAATCAGGAAAATGTCCCACTGCCAGATAAGAGGGACCTCAAAACACCTGCCAGAAGGAAGTCATAACTGCTGTAGACCATCGCCTTCCGTGTGTCTCCCATGTTCCCTTTACCAGATGGCAGTTTTTATTACAAATGTCCTGTCCATGCTTCACCACGATAAATTGGGCCTGCTGGCAGTAGAGAGATTTCTATAACATCTGTTGCTGGTGCAAGTGTCACTGGAACCTCAAGTGTCCATATCCAGAACTGGTGGAAAGAACCGTGCATTATTCAGAGATCCTGGACATTGAGCTGTTTGTAATAACTGGATGGAATTTTGGCTTGTCTCACTTAGGGAAGGAGGGAATGTGCTCTATGTGATAGGGCACCTGGTAACCAGAAGGACATACTATGTTAGAAATTGGCTAAAAAGACTTAATCTATTTCTTCTTTTACTTTGGTAACCGAATATGGGTAAAAGTGATTACATGATTTTCACATGCCGCACAGAACTTTCCAGGCAATCTCCACATTTCTTTTCTTTGTTTTCCAGCTAGATGTTAACATCTTGGGCAACCTTGCAAGACAGATTTTGAAGATGGTGAAATTTCTGTCAGCCAGGGTTCCTGCGTGGTGGCATGGAACAGATCCCCACAACCCTACCAAGCCACCTGTTGAACTTCACATGAGTAAGAAATAAGTATTTGGTTATGTCACTGAGATTTAGGGTGTTATCTGTTACTGCAGCTAAGAATTATTCTAATAAGTGTATGATATGTTGTTGGGATCTAACTCTTCTAATTTTTCTGAAATGAATATGGTTTTAATGCTATTTTTGAGTAGTTGGGTCGTCCCTTCTCTACTGATTTGAAATGTCACCATATAAGCACAGCATTGTTCCTAGGCTCTCTTTCTTTTCTGCTTATCTGTTTCTCTGATCAGATATTACATTTTAAATTATTATAGCTTTGTATTTTCCTTAGATACCCAGTAGCCCTGTTTACTCATAATTGTTCTTCTCAGAATTTTCTTGGCAAGTCTTTTGTCTTTTCTTTAGAAACAAATTTTAAGATCAGCGTCTAAGTTTTATTTTAAAAAATTGTCTTGGGATATTAATTTTGATTACTCTTAGAATATTTTTGTAACCTGGGAGGTATTTGTGTTTCAAACATGTTCTTATTGTTGTTCTCTAGTTGTATAAAATGATGTGTCTGCTTCCATGGATGGGCCTAAAATATAGAACTGTAGAAGAAATGATATAAACAGGAGCAAGTTCAGTAGTCTAAGTATGACATCATCGTGCAGAAATTAAGTAGCCTTAAGTTGAATACTGGAATGTTGTTTGTACTTTGAACATGTGTTTCTCCTCAAGGGGAAACTTGTTTTGAAAGAAAGTCATTCTCCATGCTGTTTTCAGGGTATAATTGAAAGGATGTTTTTCAGTAAAGACAGCCAAAACTTAGAGGGTCAATGAATGGAGGAGGATTATTTGTGTTTATTTTTAAACTAAACATGGTATGAATATTCAGTGTTTAGCTTAGCTCTCTCTATTATGGACGGGAGTTCATAGTCTTCACATATACCAACAACAACCAATTTAACTCAGGTCTAAAATAGGTGTGAATTAGTTCTGATTTTGTTTTTGTTTTGTTTTTAAATCATAGGTACCACCTGTGATAAAGGAGAGGTTTGCAAGCCCTATCAAAATTTTAAGGCCTGTAATGCTATAATTGCCTTATCAATGCTTAGAATTTTCTTACTTTAGTGAGTTCTATAATTGCATTACTAATGCTTAGAATTTTCTTACTTTAGTGCTTGAATTTATCATCTCCGCTTTGATATCTGCAAGTCTCCCTCCCTCAGTTTTGCAGGTCTCTGCTCAAATGTCAGCTTATTAGGGAGAGCTTCTCTGATTTCCCTTAGAAACCTACTGATTATTCCTTCCTCTTTGCTTGGTTTTTCTTCTCTGACATTCATAGAAGTGCATGGTAGTGCTCAGTTAAATATTTGCTTTTAAAATACATATTCTGTAAATATTTGAATAAATATTATTATTGAATAACTAATCATGGATATATACAAGTTTTTTCAGCATACCAATGACTCATATAGTTGAATACCTGAAGCTGCCAGTTAGGAGGCTATTAGAATAATCCAGGTAAGAGATAGAATGGCTTGGACTTGAATGGTAGCAGTGGACAATGAGAATGGGAGAGAAGGTAATGTTTGATTATAGAGGAGAAAGTAGGAATTAATGCTGGAGAAAAAGTATGAGAATAACTGAAATAAGAAACAGTATGATTACTAGGCAGCATTAGAAGCTCATTTGAAGTTTACTGTAATTAATTTAAAATGAGAACAATTAACACAGCCATTTGTATTTTCATTTTCTATGACCTATTTTTTGACCATATTTATTTGGGGTTCTTAGTCTTTTTGCTACTGGTTTGTAGGAGTTCTTCATATTTTACTGAAATAAGCCCTGTGCCTACCATGATTTGCAAAGAATTTCCATTTTGTCATTTGTCTTTTGACTTTGATTTTTTTTTCCAAATAAGGTATTTGATTTTGTTCATGTTATAAATGATATCTAATTTTTAACCTCCTGACTGGTTATTGTTGGTATATATGAAGGCTAAAACTTTCTCAGCTACCTTACAAAACTCTCACTGTTTTTTTAATAGTTACTCCACTGTTTTTCCTCCATCTTACCAGGTTCAGAATTATACCTTCTTCAGATAATGATCATTTTACTTGCTCCTAATTTTTGTAACTCTATTTCTCTTACCTAAGTAGAATGGCTAGTACCTCCAATACAACATAAAATAATAACACTGAAAGTGGACCTCTTTGTCTATTCCTGACATTAATGGAAATGCTTTTAGTGCTTTCACTTAAGCATGAAGTTGACTTTTAGATTTAGAAAGATACGTTTTATGAAGTTATGATCTTTTCCTCTTATTAAAACATACTTTTTTAAAATCAAGAATGGATATTGAGTTTTAACACATAACTTTTAAGCATTTTTGAAAATTGCTGTGTGATTTTTCTCTTTTGTTCTTTAAAGATTTAGTGGAATAATCCTAAAAAAAACATTTCTGCCTAGTGTATTTCTCTATTTTTTCTATATTAATTTATCTATTTAGATTTTCACCTGAACTCAATTTTGTATTTTTCTTAAAAAGTAACTTTTTCAGGAATTACCTGGCGGTCCAGTGGTTACGACTCGATGCTGTCACTGCAGGGCCCCGGCTTTGATCTCTGTCTGGGGAACTAAGATCTGCAAACCACACAGTGTGGCCCAAAAAAAAAAAAAAGTAACCATTTCATCCATGATATATATTTTATTTGCAGAGCTAAACAGTGTAATCTCTTGATTTTTAAAATTACCTCTACAAATTTGGGCGAGTTCAGTCTTTTGTTTTATTTTGTGTATTTATGTTTTATACATTTTTTCTAGATTACTTAGTTAATGGTTTACCTAAGTAAGCTATTCAGTTTTTTCTTTGTGTGGTCTTTTAGCCGTATACCAAAGGTTCTGATACATTGTGATTTCTAAGCTACTGGTTTTCTCTTTTCCTACCTTTTTCCAATTGCATTTCAGATGTTTTTCCTATTTTCCTTCTCTGCTATTTTGGAATTTCTTTTGGTAATTACCCTTTAAAATTTAAAGTGAATATTTTTAAAAATTAAAGTTAACCTCAGTAACTCTACCAGCCTACTAAACAATACATAAGCTTCCTAACTCTTTGATCACTTTTTTATCTTGCATGCGTTTGTGTCAAAAATTTCAGTTCTGCCTTTTAACTTTATCTCCAAATTAGACATTATCATTATCATTATTGCTTTATACAGTTAATGTTTATATAGATTTACTCACATGTTTAC
Organism: Pseudorca crassidens; assembly: GCF_039906515.1. Classification (NCBI taxonomy): domain Eukaryota; kingdom Metazoa; phylum Chordata; class Mammalia; order Artiodactyla; family Delphinidae; genus Pseudorca; species Pseudorca crassidens. The sequence goes on from NC_090298.1 coordinate 100,585,136, forward strand.
CAGTTTCTTTGTTGACCAATTTTTTTTTTTTTTTGTCTTTGACCTTTCTGGTATCATTTTCCTGCTTTCGTAGGTACACATTTTTCAACATTGTGTAGTGAAGATCGGTTAGTGGTAAGCCCTCTTAGTTTTTGTCTATTAGAATAATGTCTTTATTTCAGTCTCATTCTCAACTGACATTCTAGTAGGGTAACTAATCTTGGTTAATAATTATTTTCTTCATTAGTATGAAAATATCTCACTGTTTTCTGACTTTGTTTCTATTGAGAAGTCAGCTGTCAGTTACATTGTCATTCTTTCTAGGCAACTTTTGTGTGTGTCAATGATTCTTTTATAATACGAAATATTTGAATTTTTTTAATAGAGGCTATCTTTATCATTGTAATCGTATATATACACAGACATACTTAATATTCTATTGCTTTAGAACATGGGTCATCAAACACTTTCTGTAACAAGTGGGAGAGTAAATATTCTAGGCCTTGCAGCCCATAAGGTCTCTGGTGGCCACTTGACTCTGGTGTTGTAGCACAAAAGCAGCCATAGATAATATGTGAACAAATGGATGTGGCTGTATTTCACTAAACTGTATCTACAAAAACAGGTGATGTATTTGATTTAGCCAATTGTCCATATTTGTTGACTTGCTTTAGACAGTATATTCTGAACAATGATTAAATTAAATTGTTCTTCTTCCTATCAGCATTCTTTCCTCCATCACTATTAGTCAGTGATACTATCTTTCTTAGGGTTTATCTTTATACGAATAAATCTAAGAATAGGTGGATGGATATATTTATCTGCTTTCAATTACATATTTTGACCCAGCTATAAAAATATGAAAAAGTAGCAAATTTTTCTTTGCTTTTTCTTCCCTTCTCACTGTTTGTTATTTATACCATTTCTACCTTATGAAGGTTTATAGAATTTACATTCTGTTCTATCACCCTAATCTTTGTTGGTCACTTGACTTGTTGAAGGTCACACAGCCAGTAAGTGGTGAAGCTAAGATGTGAACTGAATCGCCTGTGTTGTTAACAACTACATCATGCTGCTGTATTTTTTGGAAGATTGGATAATCTTGGTACTACAATTAACAAAGATTATATTATTGTGAGTGGGAGGAGCTGAATCATTTATAAATGTGAATGGGAAAATGTCAAATAATACTGCAAACCAACTTCTCTATATTTTTTAGTGTTGTTCAGTATTACCATGGTTAATTAAATGATAGGAACTGAATTTGACCAAATGCATCATTCCAGTAAGACCAATAAAAAATCTTTTTTCATCCCGTTAAAACACCAAGAGATTCATTAATCTGTCAATTTCTAAACAAAGCACTTAAAAAATCTAGGAGTAGAAGTTTAATTTCTTAATGTGATAATGGGTATCTTAGACTAATAGCCAGTATTGCATTTAATGGAGAAATATTGGAATTTAGAAACATAACAAGGATGGCTGTCATTATACTATTATTACAATTTCACTTCACGTTGGTTTGGGAAGTTGAAGCCAGTGTAGTTAGAAATAAAAGAAATACGATAGGTATAACTAACAGGAAAAGAAGAAATAAGATTAACACTGGTTCTACCTCTGCCTCATTTATAGTGGAATTTCCCATTCATTTTATTCCAATTTTATTGCAGTTACAGTAAGGGTGTTTTTTGTTTGTTTTTTCTCATCTTCATGTAAGGTTATCCAAGTTCCCTCACCCCTTTCTCCAGGAGGACCCACAAGTATTCAGGACTGTTGAATGACAGGTTACCTGTAGGTAAAAAATCAGAGAAACTTTCATTCTGCTCCCCCAAACTCTGAAAGTTCTAATCCTTCCTCTTTCTAACCATCTTCCTCAGCAGGTTGAATTCCCACTCTACCTTTTTCTTTTTCCAGTTCCAGTTTTATTTGTTCTTTTGAATCCAGAGAAAACAGCCCTACAAGTATGCCTATAAGAACGATCTGGAGATTGGTTCAAGATGGAGTAGAAGGACGTGCACTCACTCCCTCTTACGAGAACACTGGAATCACAACTAACTGCTGAACAGTCATTGACAGGAAGACGCTGGAACTCACCAAAAAAGATACCCCACATCCAAAGACAAAGGAAAAGCCACAATGAGATGGTTGCACAAGGAGGGGTGCAATCACAATAAAATTAAATCCCATAATCGCTGGGTAGGTGACTCACAAACAGGAGAACAGTTATACCACAGAAGTCCACCAACTGGAGTGAAGGTTCTGAGCCCCATGTCAGGCTTCCCAACCTGGGGGTCCAGCAACAGGAGGAGAAATTCCCAGAGAATCAGACTTTGAAGGCTAGTGGGAATTGACTGCAGGACTTTGACAGGACTGGAGGAGACAGAGACTCCACTCTTGGAGGGCACACACAAAGTAGTGTATGCATCAGGACCCAGGGGGAAGGAGCAGTGACCCCATAGGAGACTGAACCAGACCTGCCTGCTAGTGTTGGAGGGTCTCCTGCAGAGGCAGGGGGTGTCTTTGGCTCACTGCGGGGACAAAGACACTGGCAGCAGAAGTTCTGGGACGTACTCCTTGGTGTGAGCCCTTCCAAAGACCACCATTAGCCCCACCAAAGAGCTGGGTAGTCTCCAGTGCTGGGTCGCCTCAGGCCACACAACCAACAAGGAGGGAACTCAGCCCCACCCATCAGCAGATAAGTGGATTAAAGTCTTACTGAGCTCTGCCCACCAGAGCAACACCCAGCTCTACCCACCACCAGTCTCTCCCATCAGGAAGCTCCCACAAGCCTCTTAGGTAGCCTCATCCACCAGAGGGCAGACAGCAGAAGCAAGAAGAATGACAATCCTGCAGTGTATGGAATGAAAACCACATTCACAGAAAGACAGACAAAATGAAAAGGCAGAGGACTATGTGCCAGATGAAGGAACAAGATAAAACCCCAGAAAAAAAACTAAATGAAGTGGAATTGGCAACCTTCTAGAAAAAGAATTCAGAATAATGATAGTGAAGATGATCCAGGACCTCGGGAAAAGAATGGAGTAAAGATCGAGAAGATGCAAGAAATGTTTAACAAAGATCTAGAAGAATTAAAGAACAAAGAACTAGAAGAATTAAAGAACAAACAAACAGAGATGAGCAATACAATAACTGAAATGAAAAATACACTAGAAGGAATCAATAGCAGAATATATGAGGCAGAAGAATGGATATAAGTAACCTGGAAGACAGAATGGTGGAATTCACTGCCATGGAACAGAATAAAGAAAAAAGAATAAAAAGAAACAAAGACAGCCTAAGAGATCTCTGAGACAACATTAAACGCACCAATATTCTCATTATAGGGGTCCCAGAAGAAGAGAGAAATAAAAGATCCGAGAAAATATTTGAAGAGATTATAGTCAAAAACTTCCCTAACATGGGAAAGGAAATAGCCACCCAAGTCCAGGAAGTTCAGAGAGTCCCAGGCAGGACAAATGCAAGGAGAAACATGCCAAGACACATAGTACACAAAAATTAAAGACAAAGAAAAATTATTAAAAGCAACAAAGGAAAAATGACAAAGAACATACAAGGGAACTCCTGTAAAGTTAACAGCTGATTTCTCAGCAGAAACTCTACAACCCAGAAGGGAGTGGCATGATATACTTAAAGTGATGAAAGGGAAGAACCTACAACCAAGATTACTCTACCCAGCAAGGATCTCATTCAGATTCGACAGAGAAATCAAAAGCTTTACAGAGAAGCAAAAGCTAAGAGAATTCAGCACCACCAAATAAGCTCCACAACAAATGCTAAACGAACTTCTCTAAGTGGGAAACACAAGAGAAGAAAAGGACCTACAAAAACAAACCCAAAACAATTAAGAAAATGGTAATAGGAACATACATATTGATAATTACCTTAAATGTGAATGGATTAAATGCTCCAACCAAAAGACACAGGCTTGCTGAATGTATACAAAAACAACATACCACTTATATGCTGTTTACAAGAGAACCACTTCAGACCTGGGGACACATGCAGACTGAAAATTAGGGGATGGAAAAAGATATTCCATGCAAATGGAAATCAAAAGAAAGCTGGAGTAGCAATACTCATATCAGATAGCATAGACTTTGAAATAAAGAATGTTATAAGAGACAAGGAAGGACACTACATAATGATCAAGGGATCAATCCAAGAAGATATAACAATTATAAACATATATGCACCCAACGTAGGAGCACCTCAATACGTAAGGCAACTGCTAACAGCTGGAAAAGAGGACATCAACAGTACCACAATAATAGTGGGGGACGTTAACACCTCACTTACACCAATGGACAGATCATCCAGATGAAAATTAATAAGGAAACACAAGCTTTAAATGATACAATAGACCAGATTTAATTGATATTTATAGGACCTTCTATCTGCAAACAGCAGATTACACCTTCTTCTCAAGTGCACACAGAACATTCTCCAAGATACATCACATCTTGGGTCACAAATCAAGCCTCGGTAAGTTTAAGAAAAGTGAAGTTGTATCAAGCGTCTTTTCTGACCACAACGCTGTGAGATTAGAAATCAGTTGCAGGAAAAAAAACTGTAAAAAACACGAACACATGGAGCCTAAACAATATGCTACAAAATAACCAAGAGATCACTGAAGAAATCAAAGAGGAAATCAAAAAATACATAGAGACAAATAACAAAGAAAACACAGCAATCCAAAACCTATGGGATGTAGCAAAAGCAGTTCTAAGAGGGAAGATTATAGCAATACAATCCTACCTCAAGAAACAAGAAAAATCTCAAACAATCTAACCTTACAGCTAAAGGAACTAGAGAAAGAAGAACAGAGAAAACCCAAAGTTAGTAGCAGGAAAGAAATCATACAGATCAGAGCAGAAATAAATGAAATACAAACAAAGAAAACAGTAGCAAAGATCGATAAAACTAAAAGCTGGTTCTTTAAGGAGATAAACAAAATTGGTAAATCTTAAGCCAGATTCATCAAGAAAAAGAGGGAGAGGACTCAAATCAATAAAATTAGAAATGAAAAAGGAGAAGTTACAAAGGACACTGCAGATATACAAAGCATCATAAGAGACTACTACAAGCAACTCTATGCCAATAAAATGGACAACCTGGAAGAATTCGACAAATTCTTAGGTATAATCTTCCAAGACTGAATCACGAAGAAATAGAAAATATGAACAGACCACTCACAGGCACTGAAATTGAAACTGTGATTAAAAATCTTCCAACAACCAAAAGTCCAGTACCAGATGGTTTCACAGGTGAATTCTATCAAACATTTAGAGAAGAGCTAACACCTATCCTTCTCAAACACCTCCAAAAAATTGCAGAGGAAGGAACACTCCCAAACTCATTCTACGAGGCCACCATCACCCTGACACCAAAACCAGACAGAGATGCTACAAAAAAAGAAAATTACAGGCCAATATCACTGATGAATATAGATGCAAAAATCCTCAACAAAATACTAGCAAACAGAATCCAACAAAACATTAAAAGGATCATACACTATAATAAAGTGGGATTTATCCCAGTGATGTAAGGATTCTTCAATATATGTAAATCAATCAATGTGATAGATCATATTAGCAAATTGAAGAATAAAAACCATATGATCATCTCAACAGATGCAGAAAAAGCTTTTGACAAAATTCAACATCCATTTATGATAAAAACTCTCCAGAAAGTGGGTATAGAGGGAATCTACCTCAACATAATAAAGACCATATATGGCAAACCCACAGCAAACATCATTCTCAGTGGTGAAAAACTGAAAGCATTTCCTCTAAGATCAGGAACAAGACAAGGATGTCCACTCTCACCACTATTATTCAACATAGCTTTGGAAGTCCTAGCCATGGCAGTCAGAGAAGAAAAAGAAATAAAAGGAATCCAAATTGGAAAAGAAGAAGTAAAACTGTCACTGTCTGCAGATGACATGATACTATACATAGAGAATCCTAAAGATGCTACCAGAAAACTACTAGAGCTAATCAATGAATTTGGTAAAGTTGCACTATACAAAATCAATGCACAGAAATCTCTTGCATTCCTATACACTAACAATGACAGATCAGAAAGAGATATTAAGGAAACAATCCCATTCACCATTGCAACAAAAAGAATAAAATACCTAGGAATAAACCTACCTAAGGAGGTAAAATACCTGTACTCAGAAAACAATAAGACACTGATGAAAGAAATCAAAGATGACACAAACAGATGGAGAGATATACCATGTTCTTGGCTTGGAAGAATCAATATTGTGAAAGTGACTATACTACCCAAAGCAATCTACAGATTCAATGCAACCCCTATCAAATTACCAATGACATTTTTTACAGAACTAGAACAGAAAATCTAATGGAGACACAAAAGACCCCAAATAGCCAAAGCAATCTTGAGGGAAAAAAATAGAGCTGGAGGAATCAGACTCTCTGACTTCAGACTATACTACAAAGCTACAGTACTCAAGACAATATGGTATTGGCACAAAAACAAAAATGTAGATCAATGGAACAGGATAGAAAGCCCAGAGATAAACTCATGCACCTTTGGTCAACTAATCTATGACAAAGGAGGCAAGGATATACAATCGAGAAGACAGTCTCTTCAATAAACAGTGCTGGAAAACTGGACAGCTTTATGTAAAAGAATGAAATTAGAACACTCCCTAATACCATGCACAAAAATAAACTCAAAATGGATTAAAGACCTAAATGTAAGACCGGACACTATTAAACTCTTAGAGGGAAACATAGGAAGAACACTCTTTGATGTAAATCACAGCAAAATCTTTTTTGACCCACCTCCTACAGTAATGGAAATAAAAACAAAAATAAACAAATGGGACCTAATGAAATTTTAAAGCTTTTGCACAGCAAAGGAAACTATAAACAAGACGAAAAGACAACTCTCAGAATGGAAGAAAATATTTACAAACGAATCAACAAAGGATTGATCTCCAAAATATTTAAACAGCTCATGCAGCTCAATATTAAAAAAGCAAACAACCTAATCAAAAAATGGGCAGAAGATCTAAATAGACATTTCTCCAAGGAAGACATACAAATGGCCAAGAGGCACATGAAGAGCTGCTCAACATCACTAATTATTAGAGAAATGCAGATCAAAACTACAATGAGGTATCACCTCACACCAGTTAGAATGGGCATCATTAGAAAACCTAGAAACAACAAATGCTGGAGAGGGTGTGGAGAAAAGAGAACCCTCTTGCACTGTTGGTGGGAATGTAAATTGATACAGCCACTATGGAGAACAGTATGGACGTTCCTTAAAAAACTAACAGCAGGGGCTTCCCTGGTGGTGCAGTGGTTGAGAGTCTGCCTGCCGATGCAGAGGACACGGGTTCGTGCCCCGGTCCGGGAGGATCCCACATGCCGTGGAGCGGCTGGGCCCGTGAGCCATGGCCGCTGAGCCTGTGCGTCCGGAGCCTGTGCTCCGCAATGGGAGAGGCCGCAACAGTGAGAGGCCCGTGTACCGCAAAAAAAACCCAGCAGAATTACCATATGACCTAGTAATCCCACTACTGGGCATATACCCAGAGAAAACCATAATTAAAAAAGGCACATGCACCCCAGTGTTCATTGCAGCACTATTTACAATAGCCAGGTCATGGAAACAATGTAAATGCCCATCAACAAACGAATGGATAAAGAAGCAGTGGTACATATATACAATGGAATATTACTCGGCCATTAAAAGGAACGTAATTGGGTCATTTGTAGAGACATGGATGGACCTAGAGACTGTCATGCAGAGTGAAGTAAGTCAGAAAGAGAAAAACAAATATTGTATATTAGCGCATATATGTGGAATCTAGAAAAATGGTACCAATGAACTGGTTTGCAAGTCAGAAATAGAGACACAGATGTAGAGAACAAACGTATAGGTACCATGGGGGGAAAACAAGGGGAGGAGGGTGGTGTGATGAACTGGGAGATTGGGATTGACATATATACACTAATATGTATAAAATAGATAATCAGAACCTGCTGTATAAATAAATAAATAAAATTCAGGAAACAAAAGCCTTTGAGTGACTTTGCTGATTTTCAGAAGTGTTTTGTGTGTGTTTTATGGGGGAAAGAGAAGGAACTCTTAAATAAATCTCTGTAATTCATAAAAAAATAAATAAGAAAAGAACTCATCTGACACTTCAGGGGTAAGTTTTTTTGAATCTTTGTTCCTAAGTGAATATGAACTGGGAGTAGAGAAATGACCAATTGAGGGTAAGTGAGAAAGAAAAGAGGGTAAGAAATACCCTGAAAACAACAAAATAAATACTAAGACCTAGCCCTGCTATATTTGCAAATAGTAGTCTATACATAGTATTTAGGGTTCTTTGTCAAGCGCCCAGTAAATAATAGCTATTAGTTCTTGAGAAACTCATCTGGCTGCCAGTTAATCCTTTATAACCATTATCAATCTTTTAGTCACTTTGCTGATAATTAAAATTTTAGGGAGAAAGTCTCCTTTAATTCATCGAGCTTGGGACCTGGAGCTGTGTCCTGCTTGGTGTAGGATACCGTGATTAACAATGCAATGTGGGAGAAGTATTCCCCCAAAAGGAAATCAGGGTGCTAATTTCTTTTAAATAGTGGGAAGACATGGTGTTAGCCGAGAAAGAGTAGCTGTCCACTACAAGTCTAGTAAGAGAGCGTGAATATATATGAATCTATAAAAAACAAAAAAAACCACCTTAAGAGAGAAGTGAAGTCCCTCTGTGTACCCCAGGAAGTACTTAACTCCTGGGGAGACAAGAGGGGTAAGGAGAATAGTCAGTTGTCTAGTTTGGCCAGAGGAGACAATGCACAAAAGTAGTAGATATGAAACCAATAAAGTGAAGAATTAGGGTGAGATAAATGTAGGCCTTGAATGTCATTTAAAGTTCTTGAAATTTAGTTTACAGGAAATTGAGAAACCAAATTTAAAATTGAAAAATCTGAGGAAGGAGAAAGCTATGTACTTGTGTAGAGATTTGAAGCAAGTAATATAACCTCCTTGCCAAGTGTCCTTAGCTTTTGTGTATTTCCAGTAACTATCCTCTTTGAAAATGTTCTAGGTCAAAGTTTTCCCATGATATTTCAAGTCAACAGATCACTTGTGTAAGGTTAAAATTACCTTTGACAATAAGGGGAGAAAAATATACACGCACATGAGAAAAACAGCTCCAAAAACAACGTTTTGGCCTTTCTTGTGAAAGAGCACAGCACCTTAAATGTCTTTTATAAGGTTCCAAAACTATCTCAAATTACTAAAAGAAAAAAAAAAAAGATCAGTTATCAAGTTTCATGTTAAATGTTATTTAATTTAATAAAGTGCATTAATGAAAGAAACAAGTAGTTCAATTCAAATGAAAAAGCATATGTAGCATTATGGAGTACTCACTGTTCTTTTTTTAAGAAAATCACTTATTTTGACCTAGATGAGAAGGAAATCCAAAAAAGAGGGGATATATGTGTGTGTGTGTGTGTATATATATATATATATATATATATATATATATATATCTCATTCACTTTGCTGTACAGTATAAACTAACACAATATTGTAAAGCAACTGTACTCCAATAAAAATTTTTTAAAAAGAAGGAATAAGTAAAAAAAAAAAAGTTAAAAAAATTTTAAAATCACCTATTTTGAAAATTTGATAATGGATCTAGCAATGATCAATAATGGCTGCTAAAATGAGTAGGTGAAAATCTGATGGGGACTTCTATATTGGATGGATCAGACTGACAACACTGAACCCACTAGTCATTCTTAACATCACCAAAAGATAGATGGTAGAGACATCCTGGGCTTCATCATATGATGCAGTTATGAATAACACACCACCACGTATCATGTCTTCTTGCTCCCCCAAATCACCTAACCTACATCTGGTCAAGCCTCTAGATTTGACTTTTCATAGGAAATACAAGGAACAGAAGAATGTATTAAGTGACACCACCAGGACACAGTCTGGAAAATCTAGGATGTGGAAAATTCTATGAGACAGTAGGTATTCTATAAAAATACCTATTTTTTCACACACATTAAGAGCAAGATAAAGAATGATAAAAAGGAAATATATATATTTTAAGGAGACTAAAACACATAATAACCAAGCCAATGTGTGGTCCTTGTTTGCTCCTCAATCAAACAAATCAACTTAAAAGGAAAAAAATTATGAGACAGTTGGTGAAATTTGAATGCTAACTAGATATCTGATGATATTAAGGAACTGTTACCTTAGTAATTACTGCAGGGAAATGAAAATTATTTACTGATGATAACCAACTTAAAGGATTTCAGTGGAACCAGGATGGAAGTATTGATTTTGAGTGAAAATCTAAAATACTCTGATAGGGCAAAGTCTAACTCTTAGATTTTTTTCTAAGTACATTCAAATGAGACCAATGTTTGAGGTTAAAGCACTGTTATTGGCCTCTTGTTGATCATTAAGAGAGGAACCCCTGTTGCTAAATTGTGAAATCTTGTACATGATGAGAGAGAAAAGGAGAATGTCATTTTTTTCCATGTCTCTAATACTCAAAAGTATTCCTTTTAGAAAATTGGGGAGAAGGGGGGGCAGGAAATAAGGCTATGTGTGCCTAGCTCCTGATAAACCTTCTCAAACTCTGAAAGAGTAACAGAATAACTCCCTGCGGACGAAAAGGCAACTCTGGTCAGCCTAGGCCTTGGAGAATATCTTGGCTTTGTAGGTCACTTTCCAGAGAGCTAGTTGCCTAAATTAGTGAAGAAGTTGCACCATGTATGTTTTCCATCCCATTCCTCTGACCTCATCCTCATCTGCAAAGCAAATTTAACCCAGTTGCTGATGCTCTTGGACTCAGGTTCAGAAACGTCTGGGATGAGTTGTCATACCTGTGCACCACTCCTGCCTCACCCCAGCATCAATCCCATGTAAATTTTTCTATACTGTGGATTTAAAAGAATGGTGAAAACACTGAGATAATATTGGGAGAGGGATGGGTATAGCTGACTACTTATTACTCTCACCCAAGCCTCTCATTACAGCTGCAGTTCTTCCAGAACACTAATATTTTGCTGTGCTTTTCTCTGAGGTTTTCATTCCCCACTTTACCTGCCATTGAATTATACCTACTCTACAGGGACTGTAAATGTGTTAGAAGCATAATGCAACTAACAGAACTAAAGAAGACAACGTTCCCTCTCTAAGATACCCCTTCCAGATGGAGTCTCTCACTGATGATCAAAGACAAACAACAGGGTAGAGGGATAGTAGACGGGTCAGTGAGAATGGGTAGCATTTGGAGGATCAAAATCTTAAAAGAATGGCTCTTTTTCTTACTTGTTTTCCTTTTCCTCTTTGGATGGATTTTTTTTTCTTTTTTGCAACTTCAAGGTGACTGGTTGAATAAAAAGGAACTAGGATCTTCTCGCACGTGTAAAGATGAGCTTCCCTCCTGAAATGCCCTACTAAAGATGTCGTGAAATGGTGAGTGAGAGTGAACACGGTGTTCAGACTTGCCAATAGGGGAGGTGAATAATCTTGAAAGGGAGAGCAAGATGGCATTACTTCTTTCTGGGTGAATAGTCAGCCCTTAGATACAGAGAATATGGGGTTCTCTTAACAGAAATGAGGTGGGTGAGTATTTTGGAAGGAAACGTTATGAGTTGAATTTTATAGATATTGATTTTATGAGTCTTTTTGCTGGACATAAATTGAGTGATTTGCTGGCTCCCAGTAATCTTTTCATTGACAATACCCATCATAACTCACCCCCTTCCTCTGGAGTTACCATTGTCCATGCCCCACCTTCCCCTCATACCCACACATGAAGCCAAAAATGCAGTCACTTGCTTTGGATGGGAGTAGCCATCCTCTTCCTTGACTCTGTCTCCTTGACTTTGGTGATTTAATAGGGTAAAGAACTTGACTCAGTTGGACCTGTCATAGTATCCACAATGACTGGAACGGACATTGGCACATGACCCAGACTGAGCCTATGAAATGCCTTCCCTTAGAATTTTCACACTTGAGTAACAGGCTAATGCCATTTTCTTTCTGATCAACAAGCTATGTTGGTGTGTACCCAGGTCTGCAGGCAATAAGGTTTCCATCCTTATTGAGAAACTAAATTAAGAGAATGAAGTTGGCACACAAACAGAGAAAAGGTAGCAAGAATGTGGTCTTGATAGTATTTGATTTCCTGGTTCCATCTGCTCCTGAGGCAAACCCTAACTTGCCCCTCCTCTGTTTGGTTACATAAGCCTAAAAATTCCTCTTTGGAGTAATCAAGTTTAAAATATATTCCTGTTACCAGAAACCAAAGAGCCCTAAAACAAAAGTGAAGTGATCACAACTATCAGATTGTTTATATATCCATGAATCTTAGCCCCAGCATCAACCCAACTATAGATTGTTATAAGTTTTTTTCCTAAAACCATCTCACTGAAAAACTGTCGTTGTAATAATTGAAAATGGTTGATTCTCATGGTTTGCTGTATGACAATGGTATAATTCACTAGTTTGCAAATGACTGGTTGGCAATATTGGCTCCAAAATTTTCAGGCTCCAAATGTATGCATTAGTTCAGTAAAGATATGTGAATAAACATCCAGCATTATTGATTCATTTTTAAAAGGAGTTATCTCTTAAAAGCTTCTATCATTGCATTTGTCCCTAGTCCCTATTATGTACAGTTGTGTCATGAACTCTGGCTTGACTTGGTATTTAAAGGAATTAGGAACTGGAAATACTGTATTTCTAACATCAGCAAAGACATGTTCTTGGTCATTGTATTGATGGTTCACCTTGTGGTTTGCGGCTGTTTTTTCTCTCTCCAAAGTTGGTGCCTATTATCAACAGTTTAAACAGCAAATTATTGCAAACTGTAAATACATGCATATGTCCTTCCAAGTCATTCATTAGCAGTTTTGTTTTTCCCTGCCCACTGTGAGAAGTACTAAGATTTAATTGAAATTTATTTAAGCTATGCTATTATGTATAACATAATAATTTCAGTTATACAAAATGAATGAGCCATGAAGAAAATGACTGGTTCATCCTGAATGTTATAAACAATATGTAGGAGAGGAGAGATTTTAATTAGGGGTATATAAAGCTTTCAAGTTACCTAACAAATAAGAAAGATCTCTGTTTCCTTCTGAAAGAGAACATGATTTAGAAGCTGAAATAATCGTTTCCTTTGAAAGGACCCTATTTAACCATGCAGTTTTTTGGAAGCAAGGCAGGCAGTAAATTGGTGGGTTTCAGGTATTCCTATGTCCTATAGTGCAAATGCTACCTCAATCATACTTTAAGTAATTTGTAAATGATCTTATTTTTATGAATTGATAATTACTTAATATGTCATATTCCAGAGTTTTCCAAGAAGACAAAAAAGTTTAACAGGATAACAAGTGCTATTTTAAAAAAAAAAAGAAGACTTGTGGCAAAATAAATTTGAGAAACACTGGCTAACAAACTGGTTTCTTTCCTGCAGGGCTTCTCAGAATCTTTAACATGGTAATATGTATTGTGAATCGCCACCATAAAGATAACATTTCCCATAGTTATTTTACTGTGGGGTTCTTTTTGAGTAGAGTATTTGTGAAACTAGAATTCCTTAATACATGCTTTAAGTGATTTATTCAACCTATGTGTTAATTACCTACTAATATGTGGCAAGGATTAGAAATATTAATAAATGAGTAACTTAAGGCAGTCAAAGTTTCTGATAGAAGGGAAAACCTGCCTTTCCCTATCTTTGGTTAGTGAGCTAATAATAATGAACAGTGCCTGAAACAGTCAACACTGATGAGAGAAAGGTAAACATCTTTTACACTAATAACATATTTTGCCTTGAGCAGGTGAGGAAAGCAGGAAATTGGTGGTTTCCAGTGTCACTAATGTCCTGCTAATGTCAAATCTGAAAATTGCCAGACACAAGCCTACGTCTACTTTGCCTGCAAGAGCTCCTTAAAGGTGAATTGTTCGTGGGTTAATTTTTCAAATTGTCCTCCCAAAACACTTGCCCACAGTTTGGGGCCTGTTTGTCCTCTCAGGTTACCAGCTTCCAGGCTAATCTGGTACACGTTTAAATAAGGATTACTAAGATAGCAATATTTTTCTTCATATAAATAATTTGTATCTAGAGCTGGATGTGTCCCCTGGGTGTATATATGCTCTTGTATATTTCTAAGAAATGCTAATCAAAACAGAGAGTGGTTATTCTTACAATGCTTGCCCTGTATCCTTGGAAGTGGTCGGTAATGATGACAAACATTAGAATCTGTTCATGTATGATAGTTTCTTTTTAAAACGTCAGCTAGATTTTTATCCATCACAGACAAGTTTCAAGTCATGTGAGCTTGTTAAATAATTTGTTAATACAAAAGGCAATTAAGCAAAACCACCAACCATACACATGGCTTTAAGATCTTAATCTAAAGTGAAATTCATATCATTTATTTATATGTAATAATAAATGACCACTCTAGACACTTGAAATCATTTATTCAAGGCATTTTTACATAATCTTGCAATCATAGTGTAGGCATATAATAAAAGAATGTGAGAGTGTAAAGAAGAATATAAAGCCAGTGTCTGGGCATTTAAAATAAGAGCTCTTCAAAAAAGTTAAAAATGTTTTACAACTAGAATTCCTGAAAAATTTGGGAGAAACTAAAACTTCATTAAAAACATTACAATACCAAATCACATGTTACTCAGTTCATAGCAAGCAGTTATATATTAAATGTTTATATCCTGTGAGCTAAGACAACACATTTTACATTCAAGTTGAGATAATTCAGCACCATTTTGGCTAGAAGGTTAAATGAAATGCTTTAAGTGTTCAAAAGTGGCCCAGGACTTTTGGTAGCTGGGAATGAAATATGGCTATTGATTGAATATATTGATTGTGAATATGAATTCTAAACATAAAAAATATAGAAAAGGGTAATTTTTATTTATCAGTTATACTGTTAACTATCAAAACAAGCTATTTTTAAAACAAAATATCTTCTGACCATAAATTCAATATTTTAACAAATTTGGTAAAAATAAATTCTTAGTACCATGATAATTTTAGTGAACTGCATTTCCTCTACAATCTAAGTATGGGGAACGTTTATGAGTGTGATTATCTCCTATGAGGTCAAGGAGAAAAAAAATTGTTCATTATTAAAAATAATGCCTAGTGAATAATTAGATGATAGCAATTGTGAATAAAGTCATTATGTAAAAATATAAAGATTTCCTGGAAATAGGCAAGTTATGTGTTTGTATGTTATGGTACTGTTGCGAGACTGAATCCTAGCCTCAAAGGTCAAGACATCTTTAATGCAGACTGTGGTCTGAATAATTATGAGGCCACTAATATGGCATGTGGAAGACTCACTAAGTTATCTTTCCATTTAGCCAACTTTTTCACAGTTCTGATTAGTTTAAAAACCAGTCTCTTTTCAGTACTCAACATTCTTTGTATCATTTCTACTTCCTATTTAAAAGATTTTTTATTTAGAGTTTGGTAAGACTGGATTATATTTTTTATTTTATTAATGGATAAATTTTACCAGCTAATCATTATCTGTGAGTCTTGGTGGTTATTCAGAGAAGAGATTACTTGAGGTTCAAAAATATTGAGTGTTAAATCAATACTTGTGAGTTATGTGGGAGTGTTTAGGGGTGGGGAGGAATATTTATATAAGGAATAAGTGAGAATCTTTAGCCTCTTAATTGAAACTGTTTTTTTCTAAAATCAACGAAATAGTATGTGTTACATTTAAAAGGCAGACACTTCAGGGGTTGGAAACATAGTTTTAACTATTAGTAACACATACATGCATATATCTATTCATCTTTAACATTTTCTTTAATAAACTATGGTCATGAAAAACAATAGTGCTTAAAACAGAAATTCTTTTAGACATGTACTTATGATGTTAAAAATGAAATAAGCTGAACCTCATGGGTTATAATGACATTTCAAATACTTATTGAGGTTAGGGACAATCATTTTCATATCCCAATGCCTAGCATGTGAGTGCCTAGTGTATATTAGGCCTTTAAATGATGATGGATGTACAGATAGATGGAAGGCCCATGGAATGATAGTAAATACATCTTCTCATATGTATCCAAAGGCCATGATATTAGCTAGTTTTTAGTGTAGGGGTAAGAATCTTAATGAAATGACAGGTCTTAAATCTGTAGATGCCAGTCTGGCTCAGTATTAATACTGACAGTAGTTTTTGTTTTTTAAAAAGCAAGTATATTAAAATATCTCTATTAGAAAAGATTACAATTTAAAAGAATCATTCTACAGTCTTAAAACTAAAAGCAATTTAAGGCAAAGAGGTACATCAAAGAAGCTATCCCATAGCTCAGATACTAGCTCAGTGGAAGTTCTGGGTCTCTATCAAGCTGTCTGTATTGTCTCTTGGTAAGTGTGTGCCCTGGCAGATGAGGATCATGTGGCCCACTCTATCTACCCTTGATTACTGTCCATCTCTAGCCCCTCTTGCCTTGCTAGGCACTCGTTGAGTGCAGAACGGTTACTTGTAGCTGGTGTTGACATTACAGCTCTATGACATATAATACAGGGATGCCAACTCACTTTTAAATTCTACCTAATGTGTGCTGGCACTGGAAATACCTTGCTTGAGATTTTAATACTGGTTAAGGGAGGAAAATTTCTGCTTAAGCACCACTAACTTAAACGTGTAATTTGATTTCTTTCTGTACCTTTTGAATCTCAGAAAAATAGAAATTCTCCAAATTCTGTTGTGGCACATGGTTTCACAGTTTAAAATAAAATCACAGCTGTCTCATGCAACACAGTCCTTGGTTTTGCAGAAAGTTGTTGTTTCTTTCCTTATTGACCAACATCTCAAGTATATAATGCTATGTGCTTTGCTAATTTGTATTATATTTCAGACACACACAAAAAAACATGTATGACTGATTCCTGGATGACCTAGGATAATGTTCTTGTATCCATATACATTGTCATTTATTCTGGATAATTTAAAATTTTTCAGTCTTATTCTTTTTAAAGCTGATCATTTAAAAAACGTAGAAAAGTTGAAAATCCTAAGGTGTTTTTCATTAATATTTCTAAGTATTTTAGAGACAGTTGTGGTTTGGGGTACTTGTTTGAATGATTTTCATGTAAGCAAGGAAATTTTTTTGGCTAATAGTTTAATATACTTAAATGCATACTATCTCTGGATGTATTACATCTATCACCAGAATGACTTCCCATTGACACAGTTGTCCTATGTATAGCAGTCCCCAGAACAGTAATTTTAAGAATGCCAATTAAAAGGTCTCTGCCTGTAGGAAAACTAAAGAATAGAGGGGAGCATCAACAAAGGTCAGACAGGAGTTGGGCAGCTCAATTACTTAATTAATTCCAAAACAAAAGCTGACTTAAGTCAGAATGAAATTTTACACTTGACAGAAAGAAAGGAGTTTATCTACTAATTTTAAAATGTAAACATAAATTTTATATAGGGTGTAACTATCTGAATACATATATTGCCATTTCTCTGCTATATAGTAATATTTCTTGACACCAATGGTAACGTGTTTGTTCCTTCCTCAGCACCAAATGTGTCCATATCTATTTAAACAGTAGGAGCCTCATTTCTAAAGTAATCTATTCTAGGACATATATAAGCCAGTTATTATTATGGTTCACTAAAGTTTCAGAACTTTAGAAAATTCTCAGTTTAAAATAATTTTGACTCATTCATTGAAATATTTTTTTTCGTTTTGCACTATAATTTCAGAAGGAGCATAAGAAATTTGGATTTCTTTGAAAGAGCCAAGTGTGCAATTACAGACTTGAAACACTGCGTTAATTCACAAAGTAATGTGAATGATAATATTAAAAATTTCCAAAATAATGCCGATTTAAATGTTCAAAATCCAGTTATGTGCTTTGTTACAAAACAGTCCAAACAAAAATTCCTTTGTTGTTTTCTGTTCTCTCTTTCAAAATACATGAATCCTACTGAAGTTAATCTATTTTTTCCCACTTCAGAACACCAGGTACTGATTTATCCATTGGAAGTTTTGGCTTGCTTTCTAATACCTAGATTAAGAAAACAAAATAAGACAAGTTATTAACCTGATAATACTCTGAATGAGTATAGTAGACAAGTTTAAAGTCACCTTTTTAAAATATGTGTCTGTGTATACAGATAGATGGATAGATAGATAGCAATTTCCCTCAACCAAAGGGATAGTCACCTTCTGAAATTATCCATTAATACATTATTTTAATACTGATTTGAAGAAAGTGACTATGTCAGTAGCAGAAAGTGTATGCCTGATACCTACAAACTTGATCTTTAGAGTTAAAAGAAACATCCTCTGAAACAATCAAGGCTAAAGCAGGATTTATAGGAACAGCAGCCCTGGCCCGGTGAGTTCACTCCTTGCAGCAAGTGTGGCATGTCCACTAAGAAGCAGGTTCATGACCTCTGCACTGTCCTGCATTAGTCCTTTCCCAGCATGGTTCTGGATGTAGAATGTTACATTAACAGGCCGAGACTGGGTCAAAGCCAATAAACCTAATATTGTATTTATACTGTGATCATAGATCCCCACATAAATGAAATAAGAATCACTTAGTCCAAATCATAAACCATCAGTTTCCAAATAGTCATTTCTATGAAAAAAGAACTTAATCATGGTATCTTAGAATTGAACTGGGCCACAGAGTTACCTGGTTCATACGTTGGGTTTACAGTGAGGAAGATGAGGGAGATAGGACACATCAAAGGCAGACACTTTCTTACTGGGTGGTTTTTACACACCAATAGAATGCTCTCAAATATTTGATTAGCATGAAAAACAATCGGTGAACTAAGAGGTGATGTGTCTTTAAGAGTTAAAAAAAAAGTACAATAACGTTACCAACGGAATCACACGCACTTGCTTACAGAGCCACGGACTGACCACATGGCTTTAGGCAAGATACACACCTTGCTCAAGAAACTTCAAAGACTCCCCGTGGCCACCAGGATGAAGTTCAAACATTTTAGCTTGCTCTTCAGTGCTCGCTTTGATCTGGTCCCAAATTTTCCATTCTTTTTGCCCATGAAACTTATGCCTTAGCCAGACTAGAAGACTTGCTTTTCCAAACATGCCCTGCAATTTCTTCTTGCCATGCAGTTGCAGGTGATGTTGACTCCTCCCAGCATGCCCTTCCTTAACTCTCTCCAGTGCAGTCCTCCTCAGCCCTCAAGGCCCAATTCAAATGCTGTCCTAAAGCCACTCCTGAATCTCAGCCAGAGAAAATTTCGCCTTCCTCTGAACTCTGATCCCTACCAAGGGAGGCGAAAGTGAAAGTCAAAATATAAGAGGTGAGCATCATTCTAAAGGTGAGGGTTTCTTTCGCAAGTCAAGGTTTCTGTACTTCTCCCATTATTTTCCACTCGTAGAGAAGTATGAGCTCGTTATTTTATTACAAATCACTACCTATGGGTCCTTTCATTTTTTCATATTTTCATCTGATCAATATTGCTCATTAAAATTTTACATCAACCACTCTTGCAATTTATAGTCAGTGACAAGTGGCTAAAAAAAGAGAAAGAAACTATGCTGGAACAAAATAACAAGTTTTATTTGTTCTAAATATCTAGCAATACCCAATTCAATGGATTCTACTGATGACAAGCAAGACACCTTCTATACAACAACAGAATCACCTCACCAGACCTTTTCCTCATGGGAGGGCAGCAGTTGTACCTGAGAGTCACTTAGCTTATTGTAGCAGAGATCATCCTGTTTTGACTACATTTTATTTTACCCCTCATCATGGAATTTTCATATTGTATCAAAAATGAAAGTGCCAATGAATACATAATGAGTGAATAAGGAATTATAAAAATTAAGGGAAATTAATCCACTTATTTTAAATTATTTTACTTTAAGTTCCTCCTCTTCTGGGGATTTTCAGTTATACGGTGATCAGCTCCACACAATATGGGCCATAAACAGCCAGGTTTTCTGTATTTTGGGCATGTTCAGAAGAATATACTTGATAATCTTCTTTCAGTGCTACCTACACCTTTGCTGTCATAGACTACATCTGTCTCTAATGCTATGATGACACTTAAAAAGCACAGGCTTTGCTTCTCTATGGAAATAAGGAAAAGGCTCCCCTCCAAGATGAATGTAGCCCAATGCACTTTAAGCTCCACCTTCCTCCTGGCTAGGATCCCCAGTAGTGGGCAAAATATGCACAACCAGATAGGTTTATCTGTACTTTGGAAAGCCCACCAACTACAGGTTCATCTGCAGCAACCACTTGGTTTGTGTAGCAGGGAGAAATTTCTATAAATTTTAAGTTTCTAGGGTAGCTCTGTTAGACACCTTTCTGCATGATCCATAGGCACTCACTGGTGCCTCTCACATCACAGCAAAGCTGACATGTGTTCAGTATCACTCTAATGGTGTTCTTGTGTTGGGAAGGTATCACTCACAGGTGGCATATGTAGTTAGAATCTATAACCCAGCATCACTAGAGCAGGCAGTGCTTAAGGGGTCAAGGTGGGACAGAGAGACAAGAACGCAAAACTACCCTTTAATTACTCTCATCAAAGCACCACACCTGTAATATTTACATGCTGGGATTCCTTCTAAGATTTCATTCAAGGAAGGGTTTCAGGACTAGGAAAATTATGAAGGCACCTCCATACAAGCCTCCTTTTGCAGGGTATTTCCCTATTACTTGTGTTTGTAGAACTCAAATATGTGAAATCTTGATTTCTACAGAACAGGTGGTCTGACCTCTTCAGCTGCATGCTTTAAGACAGTCACTTTCAAAGTGTACTTTGAAGAACTCTAGGAATTTCTTCAGGGCTCCTTCATGGACTATGGGGAAGAGGCGGGAAACCGAACTCTCTGGGCTCCCACAAGGTTATCCACACTGCATATTGCATATTTTACAGACTCAGCTGCCATAGACTTTGAGGGTAAACAATGTGCTCTGTGTCTTGTCTTAAAAGCTAAGTTTCAGGGTGATAAAAACCTGAGTACATCCCCTTCTCCATTCTCTAGCATTATCAAAAAAAGATCAGCTCTAATTATGTTATAGTACAGAAGCTACCGTTTTCTACCTTTGGTCTATTTTACAAGGAAGCTGCAGTAGTAGTGAAAACAAATGTGTATAATGCCTATCAATGAATTAAAACTCATTGTCAGGAGAATTACTTAGCTAGGCAAATAGGACTCACGGTGAAATTGTGCAGCCCGAGGCATATGCATGATGTCCTGTGTAGCGAATTTCACAGCGGACGACATTGTTGGTATAGTCTGACTCAGGCACCAGGTAGCTGGGGTTCACGCTGACCTAGGCAACATAAACATCATCTGTGTTTCAGATTTTATTAGCAGTGTTTACTGGTTAATTTCTTCCTATTTTCACAGGGCTAGAACAGAGGCAATGTGCTCCAACTAAATCAAGCAGGGAGGGGGTGTAAGTTAGGCACATGGTTCAACTCTGGAGAAGTTATCGAAAGAGGCTGTATATTTTTCCCTAAGTTCTTTCAAATAAGAATTTTTAAAATATATCTAGGTTGGTTTAGAAGTACTTCTGGAAGATGTATAATTGCTTGAAGGACCGTGATTATTTAACATTGGAATCCAGAGAAGAGGCCCATGAGTTGCAACTGAAGTAAATTATGGGTACATATTCAAAGTTCTCTACCTTTAGAATATAGTTTCCAGGTTTTACATCTGTAATATCAATCCACTGGCAGTCTATGTCTGCATTATAGGTATCATAGCAGCCAGGACTCAGCCCCTGCAACAAATAAAATTCAAAAATTAAAAAGATGGTATATGGCTAGAATGTGCTAAAGAATATGCTTATTATTTGCAAATGAAATTTTAAGTTAGTACTTACAAGAGTTTGACATAAAACTATACTTATATTGCATCTCCTTTGAGAAGTATATATTACTCAGCCTTATAGCACCTCCAGCTAAAAAAAATACAGGACTAATATAAGTAGTAGTACATCTCGCTTCTTAAAATTGTCATAAATCACTAGTGATAAATACAATCTTAAGTGACAAAATAGGCCTCTACCAAAATTCTTGAATATTACCAGTTCAGGAATAAAGGCCATGTAATAATCAACTTGACTCAAATGTCTTGTCATCAGTGGAACTCTCCAATTTCTCTTCTTGGAAATTACCTTCCTATACTCTGAATATCCAAGATACTCTGTGTATAGATTTTATGGTATTTATCCTTCTCTCCTCTATATTAAAGTCATACTATATAAGAATATATCTAACTAGAGATTGTAAGCTCCCCAAGGGCAGAGTCATATTGCATTTTTGAATAGTTAACACTTATGAACTATGTATTATATGCCAGGATCAATTAAACGTGTTAAATATATAAATTTAATTCTCACAACTACATGAGGCAGGAGGTAGTATTAACCCATTTTACAAATAAAGAAACTGAGGCACTATAAGGTCAAACAGCTCACACAAGAATATACAGCTAGTTAATGGCTGAGCTGGTTTTGAGTTTAGGCATTTGGGGTCCAGGGTCCCTGATTGTAACCACCACACTATGTTCTTTTTCACATCATCACTGAATATTTTGTTGTATTAAAGGGATGATTGCTACATCAACTCTACTTGCAAAGATAGTCACTTCAATAAGTAAATGAGTGCCTTCTACAGGCTGAGAAGAGAAAAACACCACTAAGATATGGTCCTTGCTCTCCAGAAAGTTATAGCCTGGTGAAATTTGCTCAAATTGGAGTCCATAGGTATATTCTTGATTCCACTAGTTCTTCATCAGACGTTTTAACTGTTGTATTTGCATTCTAATACTAATCAAAATGAATTAAAAAGTATAGGCTAGAATCATTTAAACTCAATACCACGATTTAATTTCAGCAACCAAAATTGTTTGGTGCTTAAGATCACCTTGGTCACCAGAGAGATGGCAGAATCATCTAAAGCGTGTTCTACTAGTGCTGGTTTGCCTGTGGTTTGATTTGGGAAGAATGGGGGAGAACTGTGCTCTCATACAGCACACAGTAGTACAGATAGGCCAAACTCAAAAAGTACCTGTGCCACAGCAGTGAGAACCATTTTCCCACTTTGGTCCATACCAACTTGTGCTCATTCGTTAACCTTATGTTGAGTAGTCAATATATTATGAAGAATTTTCTGTTTCTGATTTCCAGCACATAATTCTGATTCTGGCACATAATATATATTCAGTAAGTGTTAGCTATTATTGTTGCTACTACTACTACTACTACTACTACTACTACTACTACTACTACTACCACCACCACCACCACCACCTTCATGGCACTGTAAGGGATTCACTGGATTAGATACCCATTTAAGACTGGTTTAAATAATGCTACAATGCTTATCTTACCTTTAAGTGAACAAAAGAACTTTAAAGAATGCTGAAATTGCCACTCTACCTTACTCAAGTGGCAGAATTTAAGTATAAGCTTTGATTATTTGAACTGGCAAACAAAAAAGGAGTCTTTCAGGGCAGTAAGCAAACAGGCATTTCCTGTATTCACACTTTAAAAACTTTTAAAAAAATGTAGAACCTTAGCCAAGCCTATATAGATTAACTATTTGGTTTTAGCAAAACATAACTGTTTGTTACATAAATTAATGAGGTTAATGTAACTTTCTAGTTTCGTATATATTTAATATGTAAATTTGTTATCTAAGAACTTATATGAAAATATAAATATAAAGAAGTCCTATCTAGTATTACTTTTGGATACATTTAAAAACTTTATAATACAACTAATCTAAGTCAATACTGGGACTTTGTGAGAATTTTTTTTTCCCTTTAAATGAAGCCCATGTTCAAGAAACACCAGTCTAGTGAAAAACACAAATACATTAGTCATTTGTAGTGTAAGACCTAGTGAATAATGGTTAAATAGGACACAAACGGAGGATAATTAACAAGAAAGCTACCTAGCTGATTCACTTCATTATAAACAGAAACGAACACACCATTGTAAAGCAATTATACTCCAATAAAGATATTAAAAAAAAAAGGAAGCTACCACATAAAAAGAAGTAGGGTCACCCCCCACGGAACTGGGGGACTCACATGCTATAAATACCTATAGTCTTGATTCAAATATTTCAGCAGTGAGCTGTCCAGAGTGCCTTTTTTTCTAAAGGAAGAAAATAAACTCCAGGTCCACTGCACAGGTGGGTGCTGTGGGACTTAGAGATCACTGAGTGAAAAGGGGACCTCTATATACACATATGTGTAATGTGTGGGTAGGTTACATCTCTTTTGCTTAAAGAGTAAGTCCTGCCCCAGGGCGAGAGGAATTGAACCCTTACCCCTCCAATTGCTATGATGTTCTAAGCTGAGGGAAAGAAGCAACGATAACATTTAGGTCACCAGAAAGCTTCCTGCCACAGCCCTGGAATTTGCTTCCCAAGATGCCAGCTGCTGATCCTTTTGTGCCCTGAGTTATGTACATTCACTACTTCCTGCCAAGATTTCCGCTGGAGTAAAATTATAATGTCCTTTTACAAATTAGGGTTTCTTATGGAAATACTGGCACAGCTTTTAAATGACACACATTTTCCCATTATAAGACATACAAACTGCTTAGGACAGCACTCTTTTTAAAAATCCATCCAAAGGACATCTGACATCAATTATACTGTAGGTTTAAATATATATGCATGGAGAAAGAAACTGTGTCCTCTGCTCTTCTTCATATGATTAAAAGAGACATTTTTAAAAGTACTTTTTAAGAAACTTATTTTCTGGCCTTTTGCTAATCCCAATCACCATTCTATTTTTAGTTTAATAGGTAGAGGGAGGAATAGTTTTGCAGGTGACAAAACAGATATCTTTTCTACAATTGCTTACCAATCAAGTTAAAGAATACAGAATGAGTGCAGAAACTGGAAACCATTAGGATTTTTTCAGATAATAAACTACTGCTTTTCACTGTAGAACATAACAGGTAGGCACATTGACTTTCTGTGATGATGAAATACTTTAAAAGTAATTTGGATCATCAAGCCATCCCTTTCCTTTTCCCAATAATTTACCATATGGACTAGATGACCCCCTAAATAAAATAGTTTTTTCTTTTAAAAAGACAGCCTGCAGGAAAGAAAATAGAAGACTGTTTTCTCTCTGAAGCCTGTGGGTTCTTGATTCCAGGTTGCCACCCTACCTGTGTGTGTGCAGTACATGCAAACCGCCTATGGTAGCCGTAGTCACAGGATGTGTCCTCAAGACAGAAACTTGCTTTGTGGCCTTCAGCCACTCTCCTCTGGGTGCTGGCATCAAGCAGGTCATAGTGGCTGAATTCATCCATGCTGTGGTAATGTCTAATGTCCCACACAACACAGAGACAGTGGTCAGTAACATACAGAGAAAGCAACGAGGATTCTAGATGACATCCCCACTGCTTCCTGCACTTGTTTTCACATCAAAATTGAGATCAAGTTGATCTTCTTAAAGGTAGATTCATGCTAGATTTTTTTTCCAGGACAAAAATCTATCAAAATTATAAGGCTTTAACTTTGCTACTAGGAAAAAAAGACCTACTTTGAGTATGTTGCTTTTCTATTTCACTCTGTTTTATATTTGAATATTAAATAGAGATAGTAAATTATCTTTGTTTAAGTGAAACTTGCCATATGTTATCTAGTATATCTCCTTTGGCTGCCACTACCGATGCTTCATTCCAAAATAGAAGAGCACTTGTCTCTTGGGAGGTTTCTGTGAAATTTTAAAAAAATGTGTTCTCACACATTTAAAATCCTTACTAAAATGCAAAGGAGAAATAAAGGCATGTTTTATCCACCATTATTATTTAACTAGTATAAACTTTTATTTAGAAATAATTCTATTTTATCAGCAAATTAGGTGCTCACATCTATTTTCCTCCTTTCATTAAAGTGAAGGTGCTGAGCTGTTCATCTTCTCACATAAGGAAAGAACAAGAAGAAATGGCTTGAACTATAGAAAGTTTAAGGGCACAAAACAGGATTTCCTGGCAGTAAACACCTAGGCAAGTTACCAAGTCAAACTATAGAATTACCTTATGTGAAAATATTTAAATTTAGGATAAAACAAGCAACTACCTTTTGCTTGGGTTTGATACAGGCCTTTTAAAAGATTGAGGTAGGCCCTTCTCAGTTCATGGAGTAAGTCATCTACATCTTTCTTTGAGAACAGTATCTGAATCCTTTTCATAATGTGTGATCTTTATTAAATGCTATGAAATGCTAACTAATTGTAGATGATCTTGACTGTAATAGGCTTTTTTAGAACTCTTACCTGTAGTATACTGGGATAAAATTCTAGTGAAGCTAATTGCTGTATCCTATCAACAGTTTTAATAAGCTGGGCTTAGAGTTTCCAGTTTAAAAGATAACAGGATATAGTAGTTGATGTATTATTTTAAAGATACATTTCCTTGATTATGTCAAATCACACAGAGAAATTCTAAATGTAAATAACAGCAATTTTCTCTCTTTGTGTAAGAATTTGTCATATCAAGAATCACCTGTAAAATGAAAAAGCAACTCAAAAGTACCCAAGAGGCCTGTCCACTTACTGGTGACAACTGTGCCATTCCCAGGAATATCTCGGTCGGCTTGGTAAGAAATCTGATGTCCCTTGGTTTTTCACTCTTTGGGGAAATCTTAGCAGCACCCTGTGATCATAATCTCTGACATCTGCCCTGTATGCTGAGCTGTGATTTTGAAAAAAGAAACATTATTATTTTCACAGAATATTAACTAAAGACAAAATTATAAGCAAAACCTTTCCATTTTATAATGGTCACTACCCTCTTCCCCCAACTAGGCTATCAGTTCCAAGAGACCAGGGCATTTTGCATACATTTTTTTCTTAAACAGTTAACTAAGATGTAAAGTGGGGAAGTAACTCTAATAAAAAAGTATTCCCAGATTAGATAAATAATTTAGTAACTATCTTTAAAACAACGGCATTACTGTAGTAATATAGGGAGTGCAATGGTGTGTGGTGCAAGACTCTAGAATGAAGATGATGAGCTTGGATTTCTTCTTTTAGCTGGACAGTTATAAAGGAAGTGGAAGAAATTTACAAAATAAATTTTTTCTTATTTATTTTGTGTGAATATATATATTTAAAAACTATTGATGACCTTATTTTACATTAAAAAAATTTTTTATGCATCTTATCAAATCATCTTTTGCTCCCTCTGCTGGTTTCCCAGCAGCAAACTCAGGGAATTCCATTCCCCAAATTGCTAAGATTTTATTTTAGGACTAATGCAAAAACAAAGCTCTTGCTCATGCTCTTATTCTGGCTGAAGTAATACCAAAATAACTAAGTTAATTGTGGCTTCAAATAAAAGAAGAAAACTATGACACCCAATAAGGGGTGCCGTACTGGCAAAGTGGCTCCCAAACTTTTAAAGGGGTATTAACAAGCTCTTCCATTACAGTATTTTTTCCACGTTATAGTTTAATAAAACCTTATTGGAAACAGTTGGCTCCAGAGTTTAAGGATCTTGGAAAAAGAATAGGAGACACACACACACACACTCTCTCCCTCTCTCTCTCTCTCTCTCTCTCTCTCTCTCTCTCTCTCTCTCTCTCTCTCTCTCTCTCTCTCTCTCTCTCTCTCTCTCTCTCTCTCTCTCCAGGATAGGGTTTGTTTCATCTCCCTGACTTGTGCCACAGTTTGAAAGTCAGAACCCACAGAAATCTTCAAAATTTTAACTCTCCATCCAGGTCAGCATGCCCAGGAGAACACGTTCCACTTCCCAACTCCTCTCTGCACGGAACAAGAGTGGTCAGAACCAGGCACTTGGGCAGCACCCCCGGAACCAAGACGGAGGAGCTGGGCCGAGGAGATACAGCTGGTACCTGGCCAAGCAGTTTTCCTCCGCAGCGCATCTCAGGTTGTACATGGCCGTCTTCTGCACGTACGTGGACGCCTGGATGTAGTAGGGGTCGGGCACCAGGTCCGGAAGACCTAAACGTCAGCCAGGCGATAGGCAAACCAGTGAGACAACTCCGCGGCCCTCACCCTGGCTCCGGGTCCCTCCATGTCCCTTACTCCTCACCCTTCACCCAGCCGGACTGCGGTTGTAGGGCTGCGGCTAGCAGAAGAATGGGGACGCCGAGGGCTGCAAAGCAATGTGGAAAGAAAGCAGGAGGGGCCAGGCGCGCGGTTTGCAGCAGATTCCAGGGCTGCCTCTGCAGGAGCAGGGGGAGGGATGGGATCTGCATGGACTGAGGCCTGCCGCGCCCAGGCAGCCACGTCGGGGAGCCACAGAGTTGGGGAAAGGGTGCGCGGGTGTTTCCGGCGACTTGGGGGGGCTTACCATACTGGAAGTAGCCGGTGCCATATCCGGGCCGGTACCTGCTCCCAGGCCTGGGCCTTTCGTATGTGTCGTAGTAGTTGTAATAGGGGTTGTCGTCGGTGTACTTGTAGGGGTTGTACGGGTCGTCGCCCACCATGCCGTCCACGTCCACGCGGTTGGGCGGCCGCAGGTTACTGAGCGCTGGGAGCTCTCCTGGCGCCGTCTGGTTACCGGTGCGCGGGGCCCCAGACATTGAGTAGCCAGCTTGGAACCAGTGGCGGGCGGCGGGCCTGGGGCGGCCAGCTGCGGCTCCAGACGAGCCGGCCGTCCGCGCCCGCGCCGCCACCGTGCGGTTGTTGCGGAGCAGCAAGATTGGCGTGCGCAGCTGCGGGGCGGTGGCGTTGGCGGCGCCCGGGGCGGTGGCGCCCGTGTCTCGCCGGCGCTGTGGCTGGTACTGCGAGCCCAGGCTCAGCAAGCTGAACACCTGCCCGTTGTTCTCCCATTGGATCTTCTGGCGCCAGGCGCCCGGAGCCGCCGGCTGCTCGCGAGGCGGCTGCTGGTGGCCGGCGGCCGGCGGGGCGCAGCGCACGAGTGCGCAGAGCTGCAGCGGCCCGAGCAGGAGTGCGGTCCAGGCGTAGCGCATCGCTCCCTTTGCTGGATTGTCCCCGCTCCGGGAGGACGTAGCTCGGAGAAAAAAAAAAAAAGAAAGACGGGGCTCAAATCACGAGAGGGAGGGAGAAATCTTCAACTAGGGAGGCGGACTGGGCTCGCGTCTATCTCAGTCCCCACCAAGCAGTGCCAAGGATGGGCTGCAGACCCTCTCCAGTAAAGGCGGCTGCTGGGACGTGGCACTCGCCTCTCTCCTCTTTCTCAGTCCTTCTGGAAGGCGACGGGGAGCGGCGTGGCGGCCCCGGCGAACGGGCAGTGTCTGGAGTGAAGGAAGGAGGAGAGATTTTAAACTTTCTGGCACATTTGCAAAGTTACACAAGCCGTTCTGGCCCGGCCGCCCCTCCGCTATTTGTTCACGTAATGTGATTGGAAACGTGCAAGGCGGACAGCTCCTCGCCTCTGCCCCTCCCTCCCCTCCCCGTCTTGTCCTCCTCCCCCCAGACACGTTGCACAGGGAGCGTTAAGGGGAAAGAACAAAACGGAACACACATCCTGAGACACACTCTTAATCTGGGGCGAACATGCAGGAATTTCAAAAGACTCAGACAGGCAAAGCCAGCCAGGCCATGGGGCGACGCCAAAATATGCACGAAGAAAAATGCTATTAGGTCACCAGCCCTGCAGAGGCGGGAAGTCGGGAGGTGGGGAGGGTGCTGGGGGCGAGAGTCGGGGATGGGGGGAGGGGGGAGGGGGAAAGTGGGCGGAGGAACGATTGTGACTAACTTATCCATAAGGAGTTAACCAGACAAATTTCCACACTCCTCGCTTTTATGGGAAGCGCCTTCAGCAAATAAACCCCAAGATATCAAATTTTGTTTTTCTGTGTGTAG